>NC_054699.1:23908690-24098690 GCF_016097555.1 Gigantopelta aegis | reverse complement strand
CATTTTAATGCAGAGCGCTTTTTATTATCATCATTAGATTGTAGTTTAGAATGAACAAGCATGTCTTTAAGATTATGTGGTCTTTTAAAAGCAACAATTGGTTTACTTTGTGCTAGTATGTTGAGTTTACTTGACTGTTCGAGAATTCCCCAATATCTGTGTAATATATGGCCAATATTTGGTAGGCATGGGTAGTATGTTACAACAAAAGGTATCATTGTTTCTTGTTCAGACGTAGATGCAGGAGATTCCGATATGTTTTTCTTTGGGTCCAATTAATGTTTTTTTCTATAGCATTATTTACAATGGCAGGAGGGTAAAGTCTATTCAAGAAGTGTTTTTTCAAACTATTTAGTTCAGTTTGTAACGTGTCATTGTTTGAAATGATTCTGGTGTACCTTTTAGCTTGACTAAAAGGAATTCCTTTTTTACATGCCTTGGGGTGAGCTGATTTGAAATGTAAATATTGGTGTGTGTTTGTTACTTTTGTGTGAACAGTTGATGAAAAAGACCCACTATCTGTTTTAATGACATCGACATCTAAAAATGTAACTTTATTCCTTGAATATGTGTATGTAAATTGAATGGTAGGGTGCTGTTGATTGGCAGATTCAATGAATTTATTAAGATGTTGTTCAGAATGGTCCCAAATAAAAAATATGTCATCTATATATCTAAGCCAAAGTAGCGGCGATCTAACACATTTGCTCAGCAGAACTTTTTCAAAACAACCCAAAAATAAATTAGCATAACTAGGGGCCATTCTTGTACCCATTGCAGTGCCTTGTATTTGGATAAAGTTTTGACCATTAAATTGAAAACTATTTGATTCTAATATTGTTGCAACTAGTTTACTAATTGTTTTAATGGGTATGTTGGAGTTGTAATTATCACCAGTTAGAGTTCTTTCTATTGCTTCAATCCCTTCGTTGTGAGGAATGTTTGTATATAAAGATGAAACGTCCATAGTTACGAGGAATGATTCTTGGGATACATTTGGTATATTACGCAATTTTGTAAGAAAGTCCGATGTGTCACGTACATATGAGTCTAATTTTTCGACGTGTGGCTTCAGAATGTCATCTATGAGACACGAAATACGTTCTGTTGGTGAATTACATCCGGATATGATTGGGCGTCCTGGATATCCCAGAGGGAGGTCTTTATTAACAGTTTTGTGTACTTTAGGTAAAATGTAGAACTGTGGAGTCTGACGTTCCTCGTGTTTTAAACATTTAAATACATCCTCTGTAATTTCTTGATTATTGCGCATTTGATGTATTATTTTGCTAACAGTTCTTATATGAGCCTCAGTTAAGTCTATTTCTGTTTTTTTGTTTTTTTAAATCGTTTGTCTGATAGCTGTCTCTTGACTTCTGCAATATAACTGTCTTTGTTCATAATTACAATGGTAGAACTTTTGTCGGCTTTTTTTATGACTATTGAGTCATCCGTTATTAATTTCCTTAGAGCCTTCCTTTCACTATTTGATATATTTCCAAAATGTTTCTTTTTGTTATTTTCTTTCAATATGCTTTGTGTTATAATGTGTATGAAGATGTCAAGACATTGATCTCTTCCGGGAGGTGGTGTCCAACTTGAATGTGGCCTAAACTTGGAAAATAATAGTTTGTATTTGTCATCATTATTAGCATCATTATCATTAGTAATATATGTTTGTTTGCCAAAATATTCAATTAACCGTAAACGTCTACAGAATTTGAATATATCACCCGCTAAAATATTTTGGTTAGCGGGTTTTGGAGTTGGACAAAATGACAATCCTTTTCCTAAAAGTTTGTACTCTATATCGTTTAGTTTTTTGTTGGAAATGTTAATTATGTTCTTCTTTGCCATTTTGATTTCGTCATGTTTGTGTTTAATACGTTTCCATTTCGCCCGGTTTTTGGTGGATATAAATCTGCGATTTCTACTAACCTTGTTAGTTTGATTAGGGTTTTGTTTATGTGTGCTACTATCTCGTCCTTCGTCTGCATCCGATTTATCGGATTCAGATTGTTGTTACTTTTTCTGGGAAGAACTGTTTTCCACTCCGACCCATTTTGTTCGGGTTTTTTAACATTGTGTGATGTTTTAACATTCCTATTTGTGTTGTTTGTTGCCTTCTCCTTCTCTTTAGATTGCAGCTTTGCTGGTGTGCCATTTTTTTTAGTTAAGCAATTACGTTCTGGTACATTTCTTTTGACGATTTGCACACACACACACACACACACACACACACACACACACACACACATATGATATACACATAATACACAATAGGTATAATAATATAACAGTGTTATAAGCAGTAGTATACTTTAGATGTTAACCATTACGTATTGTCTATAATTATGCTGTATAGATAATTTTGAGAACAGAGTTAATCACATTTAGGAACATACATAATTTCTTTGTCGTTGATAGCTTTTTCGAATTAAAGGGACAGACCCTAGTTTCAACCCGTAAAAATTAACACTAAATTTAGTTAATCTACAAACCTGTAACACATTTGGATAAAGTTTCAATTGAGTGAAACATGAGTCTGTGACTTTGAAATGGCGAAATACCCTCTAAAAATGGACTAAAACTCGACTCCATAACTGTTACTTCTCAGACGCACGTGCGTTTTTAAAACTACGAGAAATGCATTTTGTGATATTAAAAACACCAAGATGACCAAAAACACTTCGAATGTACGGAAATTGATAATCTAAACCATAAAATCTAAGTAAAGTATGATTTCAGTTATCAAAAAACGGCTCTAATAGTAAAAAATATGCCTTAGTGTTTAAAAACTAGGGTATGTCCCTTTAAATAATTGACAGAATTTATATTTTGTTAGATATATGAATCTGTCATTTGAGAAATATGTACACTGAAATAAATAATGATATTCATCACCTAAAGTGGTGTTACAGAGAGGACATTTTCGTTCTTGTCTATCGATATTTTGCCATCGGCCTGTTTCAATTGGTAGATAGTGATTACAAGTCTTGAATCGACAATACATTGTTCGCAGTTTTTCAGGTAAATATAGAAGATAATGTTCGCATGAAAGAGTCGATTTGAAAATTCTGTATGTGGAACATTTCGGATATGAATTTAAATTATCATTCCATGCTTGTATATACTGATCTTGTAGTCTTTGACTTACAATAAGAGTAAATGCTTTCTTACTTGTAATATTTTGATTTAACCAATAATTTCCCCAAGCCTAACATGTTTAGGGTATCTTTTATCTTAATTAACCATTTAAATCTATATCCATGATTAAAAGTTTCACATATCATGATTCTGTATAATATTGCTGATATTTTAAAGGCCTTTCCAGTTATGAGCGAGGCCCAAACATTTAGCATCCTGGTTTTAATCTTAACATCTAGGGGAAAAACTCCCAATTCACCATAAATCATAGGGAGTGGGGTACTCTTTCTAAGTCTCAGTATGTCTCTTAAGAAATTTAATTGAATTTTTTCAATATTTTGGCTATTACCAAGTCACCAGATTGTGTGAGGTTTTTTTTTTAGTAAACCTGCTGTTTAATGATCGAACACATAAAGAACTGTATTGCGTCTTTTGTCTGTTTCCTTCATTATTTTTCTCTTTCAATAATATTTATTTCTTAGGCCTTTCCCAAGAATTTTTTACGGATCTTACATTTTTAGCATCAGTATGACACACATTAAGCCAAAATAAGTGAGGTAGTGGGTTGAAAACAATCAAGTGTTTGCCTTCGATCCAGCAAATTATGTTTTTATTTTATTTTTAAATTAAAATTATTATATTATTTATTTTGTATTTCTTTAGTTATTTTTATTTTATTTATATTATTTATTTTATTTTTCTGTTCATATTTAAATTGCAAAATTATATTACTGTCGTGACATGTGTGTATTATGGAGAAGGCCTAGTAAGTTGTATGACGTGTGCTTAATCCATTTGTTCTATTTAAAAAGCAATAAATATGTTTGAATCAACCAAACAATACTGATAATACATAGTTTTCAAAAAGTGTCAAATCATGTTTTTATTATTATCATGATTTAGTGTCTTCTAGCATGTTTTTTTTTTTTTTTATCCTACTGCCCCCTTTTCTTTCTCTCTTTTGAATTCCTTAGCATTTCTTCCCGATCTGGCAATTCCTCCTATCTTTCAACCCATCGGTGTGCCCATTAGGCTACTTTTCGTTCCAGTCAGTGCTCCACAACTGGTGTAACAAAGGCCGTGGTATGTACTATCATGTATGTGGGATGGTGCATATAAAAGATCGCTTGCTGCTAATTGGAAAGAGTAGCCCATGAAGTAGCGACAGCGGGTTTCCTCTCTCAATATATGTGTGGTCCTTAACCATATGTCCGGCGCCATATAACTGTAAATAAAATGTGTTGAGTGCGTCGTTAAATAAAACATTTCTTTCCTTCCTCAATATCTGTGTGGTCCATAACCATATGTCCGGCGCCATGTAACCGTATATAAAATGTGTTGAGTGCGTCGTTAAATAAACATTTCCTTCCTCCCTTGGTCCAGTGCTGTGTTCAGTGACGGCGATCAACGGTAACCTTCATAATTTAGCCATTCAGATCAAAGAGTTTTATCTGAAATGTCTAAATATTAATTTTTGGGTTATAAAACTCCAAAATACAAACTAAAATCAGTCTAAAAATGTTTTTGTTTTTTTATTCAGACCCCCCACCCCCCCACCCCCACCCCCCCCCCCCAAAAAAAAAATAAAAGAAAGAAAGAGAAAAAGAAAATCGCGTCTAAGGCTATTGAATAAAATTTTAGAAACATTTTAAGGTTATAATACTACGCCAAATAATACTTAAAATGGTGAACAAAATATTATTTTAAAATGGTTAATCTTGTGATTCAGGAAGGAAGGAAATGTTTTTTTTTAACGACACACTTTATTTACGGTTATATGGGGTCGGACATATGGTTAAGGACCACACAGATATTAAGAGAGGAAACCGGCTGTCGCCACTTCACGGGTTACTTTTATATGCACCATCCCACATACACGATAACACATACCACGGCCTATGATATACCAGTCGTGGTGCTCTGGATACAACGGGAAATAGTCTAATGGACCCACCGTCGGGGATCGATCAAAGTCCGATCGTGCATCAAGCGAGCGCTTTACCACTGGGCTACGTCCCGCCCGCCTTGTGATTCAGCTTCGTGTTTGTTTTTGTTTAACGACACCACTGGAGCACATCGATTAATTAATCATCGGCTACTGGATGTCAAACATTTGGTAATTCTGACTCTTAGTCATCAAAGGAAACCCGCTACATTTTTTTCTAATGCAGCAAGGGATCTTTTATATGCACTTTCCACAGACAGGACAGCACATACCACGGCCTTTGTCCAGTTGTGGTGCACTGGTTGGAAAGAGAGAATGAAGCGATTTATTATTTTCTTTTGACATAGGCCTATCTTTTGACTTTACCCCTGGAAATGTCACTTTCCAGTCCCCCCCACCCCCCCCCGCCCACCACCACACACACACACACACACACACACACACACACACACACCTCCAACGTTACAACATCCCTGTACATACGCCTCTAATAATACTATGAAATGCATTGAGGGAATACATGAAATATTTTCGATCTAAATTGGAAAGCATAGCTAACACGTTTAGAACGTGCATCATGCTTAACATCAGTTGTTTGTGATATAATTTACTGGCGGTATTGTTCAGGTGAGGTCCGAATGGATCCTGTTGTTTTGGGTTACTAGGGATTTTTTTTTTTACATATTCCTTGGTATTTTTTTAATTATTATTATTATTATTATTATTATTATTTGTGTTTTGTTAAATCATATAAGAGATGTTAATTTAATAATGTAATTAATAATCAATTAAGTTGGAGAATGCGCTCGAAAGTGTAGATACGTTGAAACAAATAAATAACTCCTCCCTACGGGGCTCGTGAATTCCCCCCACGCCCACTCCCTCCAACAATGCACACGTTGTTCATTAGAGCCATTTACACACTACAGGAAAGGTTTGTTTTGGGAACACTAGAAGTTTCCATTTTGTACAACTGTTACTATGTAATTTAAAGACTTAAATTATAAATAACCCATGTTATAGAGTGATTATTTGTGTGTTGGGTAGTGGATGATCACTATTGACATTATTGATTTCTTGTTAGAAGTAGTCCGAAGGGCTGTAGTAAGTGTGGTTAAGAAATGTATTGAGTTAACTTCCCGCGCACTACGTAAGAACGTGTTCAATACGGAGGTCTGTTGGTTGATCATCCGAGTAGTCCATTTCAATTTAGCAGTGCTTATGGTTTGAAAATTGATGGCGAGCAATAAACTGCTCTCCTGAAATGATGATGGACAGCAAGAAAATGGGCAGAATTTTGAAAATAGCAATTAGTAAAAACGTTAATAGAATAAAAAAGAAAAAAAGAAAAAGGTTACAAGCCAAAAAATAAAAAAGAATTGACTGCTCGGCCGAATATTTATATAATTTGGAGCATTTTAGAAGGACAGTCCAAAATTAAATAAGAGAAAGAAGAGAGGATCGGACTATTTAATAATATTACAAAAAAGAAGTAATTTCGACATAAAATTTTGAACGCAGATCTAAACGTTTAAAGTCCGATCGATATGTCCACGCGAGTGGCCTCGTTAAGGCCGTTTGGGTGCACAGCTTAAAGGGACGAGACGAGTTGCATCCCGTCAAGAAAACCTCTAGATTGACAGTCGATAGACGTTGAAGGTGTAGTGCTGTGCTGAAATACATATCTTGAGAAGCCGGATCCGTCTGAACGAGTAGAGTATCAGACTAGGGTATAGTCCAGTCGTCATGGGTTGGTATTGTGGTGCGGACGGGCCCGACTCCGGAGGATACGAGATGGTATCATTATAAAGCAATGTAAAGTCTAGAAAAAGAGTAGTAGGGGCCGACCCCGCTTCCTATTTCTTCTTAGAGTGGGGCGGTCAATCTTCCAGTGCTGGCATGTAGAGACTAAACGTGAACAACCGTGGCGTTCTGCAGAATGGTCGTCATACGAGTCACGAAAAAACAAGTCAACATAGTCAGACGGAGAAATGACGTGGAGGCGAGGAATCTCGCTGAAAAAGAATCCAACCTGGTGGTGCAGACTGTCGAAACGAGAAACGTTCCAGCGTTCAATCAGTTCCAATGGCCGCATTCATCCCAGTAGAAAACTTCATTTCGCTGACAAAAACAACGAAATGAAGGACCCCCAAGTCGAGCACACGAAAGCACGTGCAGTGTGCACAAGCGAAACAAACACGTCTTACCGCGTGGAGCTCCAGACTGGGAATGTATTCGCGTATACAACTTTTCGACACTGACGTTATCCAATACTCAGTCGTCAATGTCCGTAGGTTAACAATGTCCGACAATACCCGAAAATCGAACGCGACCAACGGGCGGCTCTCGGCTGACAACGGAATCGCGCGATACATTCCGAATGACAGCATATGGACCATTCGTAAAATCGAGCAAATCAGGAAACAAATCCTTGACCTTTATACTCAGTCCAATTATCGACATAGTCCAATTATCGACATTCTCCCATTCTCGGGTCTCGCTGACCAATCAATAAACAGCTTGCAAAACATAGAAATAAGTCAAACATTTCTATAGACCGGTAGCTATTTTCAAGTTTCCCTGGTGCTAGTTCACAGTATTTTTGGAGTAAATAGATTAGCGATGTCTCCGTGTGATAACGCGAGCAGTTTTTCGCCCACGCGGAAATAATTTTGCGCGAGCACACGCGAGCGGGAGCAATGGCTCGCGTCAAACCATAAGCACTGATATAGTGTGTGTATATATATGTATGTATGTATGTATATGTATGCACGGTTCGAACTTAACGGTCGCCAGATCGCCCCTGGCGACTGAAAACCCACAGTAAGGTTGCCCGCCTGGCGACCGATTTTTTTTTTATTTTTTTTATTTTTAAATGTTGAAAATGGGCAGACTTTTGGAAATAGCAATTAGTAAAAAATTAATAGAATGAAAAAAAAATAAGGCAAGAGTACCGTATTTTCCTCAGTGCAATTTAACACAATGAAACCGTTGATTATATTAAAATATCCCCCCCCCCCCCCCCCCCCCCCCCCTTTATATATAAAATTGTTTAAAAAAAATTAATGTACTATATTTCAGATGATTATTAAAAACAAACTATACCTATTATATTACATGTTAAACGCTGTAACTAGTTAATCATTCGACAACAATCTCAGTTGACATATAACATCCGCCATTTTTGTTTAACTTGTAATACTACTTTCTTTATAATACTAACAATTTTACAAAAAGATTCCAAACGTAATTTATAAAAAGTCTTACCATTAGAAATTGTAATCCTTACCAATCGCTTTCACTAGTTCCCCAAACACATCTTCTTTTTTGTATTGAGTTCTCCACATATATTCACAAAGATGTAGTGCAAAAGATCCTCTTGTGCTATGTGTACTAGGTAATTGTCTTTTGATACACCACCATCTATTTTCTACAAGGTTAGTACAAGCTCCCGTAGTAGGATCTGAAATATACATACATTATTTTTTTAACTTTAAAAAATATTCTCTTAATAATATAATCCATCCATAATAAAACGATTTACAGTACATTTTATCATCTATATTTACCAACAAAAGTCTTATTTTAGCGTAAGCTACCCATCCGTCAGAAATTATTTTAGATTTTGGTTTGATGTGTTTCTGTATTATCGTCAATAATGTCTCTGAGTCCCTTTTTGCTACTGGAACTAAAAAAAAATTCCGGGTCTCGCGGCAAATACCTCCAAAAACCCATTGACCCTCCACACATCTCCCACGATTGTACTTTCGTTTTTCAAATTTTGCCTCATCGATTTCCACAGTTTGTTCTTCCCCGCCAATCACATTCACTTCGTCTCTTTCTGTAGCAGATATACATATTTCGCTGCAGTAACTGTAATAATCTAGAATTGTTTCTGAAGAAGTTTTTTGTATTTTTCCTACAATTTCCTCCTCTGGTATTGATGTTTCTATTTGTGCATCTTCGATGGAGAACTTTTTGGCAAAGCAATATAATATTAAAATACAGATATCAACTCATACAGATTATCATACTCCTCACATGACAATACCTCGCACGCTTCACTGCATAACAAGTAATAAAGCACGTGCACAACAAGGCTACTTTGGTTAACAATATCCCTTAGTACAATCTACACTCTTTAATTCTCTTTCAGGTCGCTTTTGTAATGATTATATTGGTCTATAGAAAGTAGTATGTACTCGGAAAGTACTAATACGGAAGCTCGTCCATCTCCGTCATTCTACGTTAATTTTATTTAACTAATTTACAAAGTATTTATGAATTCAGGTTTATAATTAATGTGAACTTACATATTAACAGAAGGATACAAACTGACAATAGTAAAGTTAATAATATAAATATTTAAAAAAACAACTAAATATTTTTAATCAAACCAATTGACTAATACATACGAGCATTTTCAAAGCAACTTGTCTCTGTAGCGTAGTCGTGTAGACGCTGGACCAACAAGCTGAGCGTTTACTGGATTTGAGTTCGACTCTCGTCAGGTAAGTGGTTATTTATCTTTCTGTGTTTATAATATTCATTAATAATTGTAATGTAATATAATTACAAACTTTCCGAATTTATACGATTTACTGTATTCTGATTGGCTGACGTCACTAAAAAACCAAGCGTTATCCTTCCATAAACCTCATTAAAAAAAAAAAAAAAAACTTCATCACGGAAGACCAAGATCGAAATAACCGCACAACACCAACAGTCACTACACGTAAACAAAAGTTAATATCAAGGTCACTTTGCGATAGAAAAACACAAGACAAATCTGCACATGAAATTGTTTCAATCTTTAAAAAGAAGTTATAATAAAGATGTATACACTCTTTTTGTTGATTCAATACTTATTTTTATTTTTAGCGGACAATTTCCAATAGTGTGTATACATGTATTCCTACGCTTATTTACAGAAAAAAAAACCCATGCCCCTCTTATTCATATAATCCCCATAAAAAAGACCTCTTTAGAGCGTCGATATAGAGGGGGGGGGGGGGGGGGGGGGGGGGAGAGGGGCATATCTTTCCCTTCCACTAAACGGCCTTTGTTGTATTTTCATTCTCCCGTAACTTGGCCTCATCTATTTCCCCTACTTTGCCGACTCCACCGATTTGACGACTCGATTCCTATTCCACTATATACGAACAGACCTCGCGACAATAGGTGTAATAGTCACTGACGGTCTCTTTCGAGGTCGTCAGGACTCTGTCGTCGTCGCTGTCGTCAGTGGATGAAATCGACGTCTCCTCGATGACGTGGCGGTAGTCTCACTAACTGCTTGACAAAAGCAGTAAGTCAACAAGATACTTTTACGAAAAGATATCTTAGACCGGCAAACCAAGTGCCGCTTGTTAACTGCACTTGATTTTTGCCTTTTCTACATACAGTTTTGTTACATTGGAACCGGAAATCTATTCTTTTGGTTGTTTTTCGTTTAATTTCAAATAATTTTGATAGTTCACATGGACACTTGACACATTTTGGTAATAAATTATAGTCCTGACAAAAAGTAATTGGATTTTGAACTGTGTCCATTTTTTTAAATAACAAATGTAAATTAAATTTTCTTATTTTTCCACGTTTTTTTTTTTTTTACTATCAGTTTCTGTCTCTAAAGCTTTACGTTTTCCCGCCATTATAAAAGGAATGATGTGGAAACAATAAATGTGTGTCCTTTTATTCACTTTATATTCCCACGCAAAACCGTGCTTCATACTTTTCATGCCATGCATGATGCATGCACTGATTGCACACACCCGTAATTCACATGACAATGAATTTAAAAACATTTAGTGTGCGTGTAGATAACCTACTTCATTCGTTTATTTCAATCGGATTATTTCGGTGACTTTCGGCTCATTCCGTAAATGTGTGTTCCACGATTGACATCAATATATTGACCGCTTTCACTAACTTCTTCAATAGCTCAGTCGGTTACACAGAGGTCAGACAAGCTGTCGTCAAGAGTTCAAATCCCCACGAAAGTAAGTGTAACTTAAAAACTAGTACTTAATTAAATTAATGTGTGAATACATTGAACGTTACAAAGTAGAAAGGATATTAATATTAATTGTTTTAGAGGACCGTGTGCAGTTCCAAATGCACTTAGCCCAGATGGGCAACTTGTTACGTAATACCTTCGCGCGACCGTGCATTCCAATATGCACTTAGTTCAGCTGTGGAGGCCATGTGGCCAGTAGTTACCTAATACTCCGCGAGTGCGGTTTTTACAACCGTGATTGTGGCGACTGGCGACAGGATGTCTGGTCATCTAAGGAAAGATACCGACTCTGGGAGAGGTGGAAATATCAGATGATACGTGAGGTACCGCCTTGTACCCCCAGGCGATATTCGCTGTCTCTGAGAGTTTTGAATAAATAGCTAGGATTTTAGAGATATCAGGGAGAAACATAGGAAGGCTCAAGGGGATCGCTGTCCGTCCGGACTGGTAAATAATTTTATTTCTGCTCTGTGTATAACCCTGATGTGATTGATGTGACTTTAAATATTTTAATACTGTATTATACCAATATTATTTAGACGGTGCTGCCGGTCATCTGACGCAGTAATCTGTAGGCTCACTGTCCTAAATAATTATAAAAAGCTTAACCAGTCATCCTAGAGTACCTAGGTAAACTGTAGGTTATTGTCTTTATTGTGATAGGTACCAGTATTAAATCTGTGTTACAAGGTCACTGAATGAGTAGTTAAGGGTTAATTAAAAATTAAGTAGTTAGGAATAGAGTTGTAATTCCTTTATTAATTAAGTTCTCCTGGAAGCGTTTCTCAATCATCACACGTGTGGGTGTTGTGTCACGGTGAAGTGATTAGCATATTGTGTAAACTACACACCTAGAGATTAACTAATTAAGTGATCAGTTCTGGGTTGTTATTATTTGTTGTTGTTAATTAACTACTGCGGCAGTACATTTGTCAGCGTAGGTTAATACAGATTCCAAAGTGTATTGTGTTTTTGTTGTGTTTTCTAGTGAACTAAACGTGCTATAATAATATATACTTTATATAAGATCGTATCTCTGATCATACCTAGACGAGCCACATTAGGGTATAACCGCCCGTTACAGAGAGATCTAATAGATATACAGTTAGGAGAGATATTTGGACAATCGTGTTTCATTCAGTTACGGGTATTGTAGGATCCCCGTGACAACGTGTCTGAACACGTTCTGGGATGACTCATGGCCAACGCCGTATATGGATACGTTTCAAACCTTTCCCCGACATCTGGTAAAACCCTGGGGTTTTTCCTCTGGAATTTTCCACTCCCGGTTGACTAGTTCTCCTTAATCAGCTCACACCTGTCAAATCCATCTTGCCATCTTAACGACTTCCACACCATCCACACCATCTGCCCCTGCGTGTGCATTAACCTCACCGTGGTGCAGGGGTGAACATTCTTTTATAGAATGGCCAATAAATGCACAACTCCTCGTATGAGGCACCTTGTTTGCCGTGAGGTGCAACCCATGAAAATGGATGATGGGATCCTGGTGATTGAGTTGGGGCATACCTGCGGGTATGACTTCTGACAAGACATCACTTTGGCCCGGAGTTCATATAGACGGTGTTCAGGAAGGCCCGACCTGATCAATCGGCTGGTCACGTCAAGCTCGAGGGCATACAACCCTTTGCTTTGTTGCATTTCCAAAGAACAAACATTGTTTCAATGGTCATATGTTTTGTTGCTCTTGGGGCGGTGGCTAGGGTCAATCGGGTGATTTATTATTTCTTATTGCCTGAGTATATCAACCATGTATCCCTGGCATGATTGTCTGCTGGTTATCCGCAGCATCATGTCCCCTTGTTGGACTCCGTGGTGGGTGGGGAGCATGAGTGATGAATTATATGAACTATATTATGGCTCAAACAACAACACTAACTTTTGATGGGACCCTGAAAAGGGTCCACACCGAAGTTTCGGACTCTTCATCTGACATTGTTTGTAAAGAAATCCAGAGTGATTTCTTCAAAAACCTGGCCAAGGTTTTTTGTCATCGGGTCTACTGATGATGAGGCCTTGAAGAAATTGTTGCCTTTTGCGATTCAAAAAGGGATCGAAGGCTTGGCCGGCGAGCCTAAAAGTGTTAAGAAATTAAGGAGTGGCTCATTGTTGGTCGAATGCTCAACAGAGTCATTCCAGAAATCATCTTAAATCAAAACATTTATGTAATATTTCCATCAAAGTCAGTCCTCACGCCAGCCTTAATTCCTCTAAAGGAGTGGTTCGGTCTAGGGATTTGGAAGGAGTCAGTGAGTATGAGATTTGCGAAATCTCTCCTCACAAGCGGATTAAGGTCCGTCGGAACAATGAACTGGTTTCGACGAACACCTTAATCCTTACATTTAATATGCCAACCCTTCCAAATTCTGTCAAAGCAGGTTATTTAAATATACCTGTCGTGCCGTATATTCCTAACCCTTTACGATGTTTCAAATGCCAAAGATTTGGACATGGACAAAATACATGCCGTAACAGATTGTCATGTGCTCGTTGTGGTCAATTTTACCATGACAGCAAGGCATGTCAAAATGATATGGCATGTACGAACTGTAAAGGGAAACACTTTGCGTACTCACGAGAGTGCCAAGGTGGAAAGTGGAAAAAGAGGTACAACATGTGAAAGTTGAAAAACACCTCTTTCACAGAGGCTAGAAAGGTTGTGGAAGCATCAACACCTCCAGCAGCTGGTAAATCGTATGCCGCTGCTGTGAAGGTATCTACAACCAGTATAGCCATTCAGACAGACCTTACATGGCCTAATGGGGAGGACAAATTTAAGAAGACTTCTAATATTTTAAAAAGTTCTTAAGCAAATTACAAAAGCTGCTAATAAACAAGTTTCCAAATCATCCCAGGTGTCTTTGGATTCTACCAATCCATCAAGAGGTTCATCTTCTGGGGAGCCAGGTCCCAGTAAGCCTTCGCCACGGAAAGACCTTAAACAACCCATTAAGGATTCTTCTTCAGGACGTCTGAATAAATATGAAAAACAGTTGGTTCCGACCAACAATCCTTTTGAAGCTTTGACTGATGTGGATGATCAAATGGATATAGTGCCAGATGATCTTCCACAATCACAAACATCTGGAAAGCCAAAGATAACTCCCGTACTTCCCCCTAATGGCTAATTCAGTCATTCAGTGGAACTGCCGTGGGCTTAGGCCCAATTTTGATGAATTAAGTCTTTTAATTCAAAAACATAATCCTCTTGCAGTGTGTCTTCAGGAAACTTTCTTGAAGGACACTGATCATATTACTATGAGAGGATTTAACCTCTATCATAAATTTCAAGTAACTGAAAATAGAGCATCTGGGGGTGTTTCCATTCTTGTTAATGAAAACATTCCTCAGAGTATAGTGACATTAAATACCAATTTACAAGCTGTGGCTGTAAAGGTCACTGCTCATAAAACTATAACTCTGTGTTCAGTTTATTTACCTCCTCGAAACCATTTTGATTTTAATTCAAGAGATCTTCAAGATCTCATTAATCAGCTCCTTACTCCCTCCATTGTTATGGGAGATTTTAATGGTCACCACACTTCGTGGTGATTCGAGGATGTAAATATTAGAGGAAAACAATCGGAAGACTTAATTCTCAAAAATTGCTTACTTTTATTCAATAATAAGTCATACATATTTTCATTCTGCAAGTGGTTCTTTCACTTCTATAGATTTAACCCTTTGTAGTCCTTCACTTTTTCTTGATTTCTCCTGGAAAGTTGGTTCAGACCCTTGTGGTAGTGACCACTTTCCCATTATTTTGGAGAATGATGAACCACCATCACTTGAAAGGGTTCAAAGGTGGAAGTTGGCGAAGGCAAATTGGGGTCAGTTTCAGCATCTGTGCAGCACTCGTCTGCAACAATTTGTCATTACGGATGTTGATGATCCCATGTCTTTGTTCACTTCTATCTTGAAGGACATTGCAGATGAAACTATTCCTAAGACTTCGGCAGTGCCAAAGCGTTTCAATAAACCATGGTTTAATGATACGTGCAAAGATGCATTCAAAGAGCGAAACAGGTTGCTTGAGCGGTTCAAACGTGAACCTACAGTAGACAACCTGGATGCATGCATGAATAGGATCCGTAAAATCAAAGGTAAAGAATCCAGTAATACAGTTCATCATTTGTCTGTCAATGACACGGATGTCACGTCTCATTGTGACATTGCCAATGCATTGGCAGACAACTTTTCTCATAACTCATCTTCTGCTTTCAGTACAGATGCTTTTACATCTGTCAGAACTAAAGCTGAAAAGCAGTCCATTAATTTTTCATCCGAAAATGCTGAAGTGTACAACAGGCATTTCTCTATGGAGGAATTGCAGGATGCTCTTTCGTAGAGCCCATGATACTTCAGTAGGACCGGATGGAATTCATTATCAGTTATTAAAACATTTACCTGAATCATCTTTGATGGTTCTTTTGAATATTTTTAATAACATCTGGATTTCTGGAGACTTACCTTCTGATTGGAGGAAAGCTATTATCATTCCTATTCCCAAGCCTGTTAAGGATCCAACCAATCCTCCTAGTTATCGCCCTATCGCTTTGACAAGTTGCATTTGTAAAACCATGGAACGTATGATCAATCGTCGACTTGTCTGGTATCTCGAATCTCGCGATGACCGGCCTCGGTGGCGTCGTGGCAGGCCATCGGTCTACAGGCTGGTAGGTACTGGGTTCGGATCCCAGTCGAGGCATGGAATTTTTAATCCAGATACCGACTCCAAACCCTGAGTGAGTGCTCCGCAAGGCTCAATGGGTAGGTGTAAACCACTTGCACCGACCAGTGATCCATAACTGGTTCAACAAAGACCATGGTTTGTGCTATCCTGCCTGTGGGAAGCGCAAATAAAAGATCCCTTGCTGCCTGTCGTAAAAGAGTAGCCTATATGGCGACAGCTGGTTTCCTCTAAAAAAATCTGTGTGGTCCTTAACCATATGTCTGACGCCATATAACCGTAAATAAAATGTGTTGAGTGCGTCGTTAAATAAAACACTTCTTTCTTTCTTTCTCGAATCTCGCAAATTGCTCACTAACGTGCAATGTGGGTTCAGATCTAGACGTAGCACGGTTGATCATCTTGTTAGATTTGAAACGTTTTGTAGGGAAGATTTCATCCATAATCAGCACTTGGTTTCAGTGTTTTTTGATTTGGAGAAGGCTTACGATACCACGTGGTAGTATGGGATTTTAAACGACCTCCATGGCATGGGCCTTAGAGGTCGCCTTCCTGTTTTTATATCTCAATTTTTAAAAGATAGATCTTTTAAAGTCCGGGTGGGTTCGACTTTGTCCGACATTCACCCACAGGAGATGGGTGTACCTCAAGGTAGCATCCTGTCTGTAACTTTATTTTCTGTGAAAATTAACAGCATCACCCAGTGTTTAACACCTGGTGTGGATTGCTCGTTATATGTCGATGATTTTAGATTTGCTATAGATCGTCCAATATGAGTATCATTGAGTGTAAGTTGCAGCTTTGTTTGAATAAAGTTCATCAGTGGGCAACTGACAATGGTTTTCGATTCTCAAAGGCAAAAACGGTTTGTATGCATATCTGCCAGAAAAGAGGTCTCCACTTAGACCCAAACTTCAATTCCAGTTGTGGAGGAGACTAGGAAGCTATCTTTTGTGCCCCATCTCAAATATGTTAAAAAGAAGGGCTTGAAAGCTCTCAATATTTTAAAAGTTATTGGTAATACAGAATTGGGAGGAGACCGAAAGGTTATGCTCCGTCTGTATAGATCTCTTGTAAGGTCTAAACTAGATTATGGATGCATTGTGTATGGGTCGGCACGCACGTCTTACTTGCAGATGCTAGATCCTATACACAATCAGGGAAGATTGGGCTTTGTCATGGTGCATTTAGAACATCTCCTGTAGAGAGCCTGTACGTTGATGCACACGAACCTTGTTTGGGTGCTAGAAGTGCCAAGCTTTCTCTGCAGTATGCTGCCAAGATTAAATCTTTACCAACACATGATGCGGTGTTTGACAACAAATATATGAAGTTGTTTGATGCAAGGCTGAACGCTATTCGTACATTTGGTCTTCGCATTAAGCGTTTTTTGTCGCTTTCCAACATTGATTTAACTGACACTTTGGAAACTCCTTCATATTTTGTTTTACCACCTTGGTGTATTACACCACCTAAAATTGTGTTTCATCTTTTGCACCTAAAGAAAGATCGTACAGATGCTGTTGTGTACAAACAGTTTTTCATGGAAATTCAGGACAAGTACCGTGATTACATTCCTGTGTATACAGATGGATCACGGGATGGGAATTCTGTGGCTTGTGCTACAGTTTTTTAATCCGACACAATACTTTACATGCGACTGCCCGACTCAGCATCAATCTTTAGTGCTGAAGTTTGGGCAGTCATTAGAGCCTTAGAAGAAATCAAAGATTCAATAGCATCCAAATTTATTATTTTTACAGACTCACTTTCGTGTCTCCAAGCTTTACGTAATATGAAGCTGGACCATCCCTTAATTGGGATGGTGATACGAAAGTGTCTTTTTATCTATTGCCAACAAAGATGATGTATTTTGTTGGGTGCCCAGCCATGTTGGCATCAGGGGTAATGAAAAGGCAGATTCAGCTGCCAAGTCTGCTTTGGATTTGCCTCATGCCAGGGTTGGTGTAGCTTATACGGATTTAAAAAATAATATCAACCAATTTATCTTTTCGACTTGGCAACGTGATTGGAACGGTGAGGTTGCGAGCAAGCTTCATGCTATCAAGCCAGTCTTGGGAGAGTGGCAGTCCTCCTATAGACATTGCAGGAAGGATGAAGTAGTCTTGTGTCGTGCCCGCATCGGTCACACTCACTTGACTCATTCATTTATCTTAAGGAAAGATCCTCCACCTCAGTGTGAGTACTGTCAGTGTACTCTGACGCTACGCCACATTTTGGTGGAGTGTAAGCATCTTCATGAAACTCGAAAAGATATTTTTCGTCAAAGTAATGTGATGGAATCATTTCGATTCCATCCAGAACGTATTTTACAATTTTTACGCGACACCGAGTTTTATTCTAAATTTTAATTATATCTATCTGTGATATTTGTATTTTTACACAGTCCTTTACACTGTGTTTTTATTTAACTGTTGAATGTTTATATTCATGTTGATCATAAAACAATTGTTTTTTGCATTTACCATTGTTTGACACCCAATAGCCGATGTATTTTTCGTGCTGGGGTGTCATTAAACATTCATTCATTCATTCCACACCATCTGTTTCCTGTACATCAAACAGCTGTCACAGTTAAATAAGCACCCCGTCATCCGACACCACTCTAGGGGTCATTAACGACTTCCGCACCATCTGTTTCCTGTACATCAAAGGACCCCCCCCCCCCCCCCCCCGACGGTTAGCACACCCATCAATCTTACCAATATCCGGTGTTTCCTGACGCAGAGGTCAGGTTCCCACAGCTGTCCAAGTCATTAACCCCATTAAAGTAGCGTCCCCACGCTTAAAGGTCCGCCAGCTGCATGACCCGGAGGTCAATGCACTGAACGTGACGTCATTAGGCTACGCCCCCATGCATAGAGGACAGGTCACGTGACCTAGCTCATTTGCATACATGGTACCCAAGTGCCACCACTACTACTATTTTGATCCTTCTAGTATTTGTACTAGGTTAAATTTCATTTTTTTTCTTACGTACGAAATTATTTGAAGACAAAATCCTGTTTGGGCTTGTTACAAATATTAAGACGACCAGAAACACATTGAATATACAGACACTGATATTCTAAACAAGAAAATATATTTAATGTGTAAGTTCAATCGTAAAAATATTTTATTAGTCGGAAACATCTAACAATGCAGCAAACTCGGGAATGTCCCTTTAACAAATGTGGGTAATAATTTAAAGTCCTGACAAAAAGATATGCACTTTTGAGTTGTATCTAACGTTTGAGAATAAAGAATGAAAATTCAAAGGGCGAATTTTACCACGTTTTTCTTTTACCAATTTCGCTATCAGGACTCACATTTACGCTTATCTGCCATTCCAAACAAATGATGTGAAATTAACAGTGCTTACCCTTTATATTACCTTACACTCCCACACAAAATACATGCAATGCCTGTTTCATGACACGCATGCAAGTGCACGCACTAATGTATTAACTTTTATTCAACTGGACAGCTAATGGATTCTACCTGTTTATTACGATCGTATATTTTCGCTAACGTTCGGGTGGTTCCGTAAAATAATGTTATACGAAAGACATAAACAAATTAGACATAAACAAATTGACCCTTAAACAACTTACTCGATAGCTCAATCGATAACGCTGAAGACTCTCAAGCTGTCACCTGGAGTTCTAATCTCATCAAGGTAAGTGAAAATGTTAATGTTTGTAATACATGTCATTAATCAGTTAAAATAAACTAATGTGAGTAGAAGAAAGGAAGGTATAAAAGAAGAAAGAAAATATATTTATTTAAAATTAATTTTTTATTTACTCCCTCCCCTACCGAAAAGACCATGCCCCTCTTCTATATAATCCCCATCAAAAAATCTCTCTTTATATCGATAGATACTGGGGAACATTCGGAACTCTTTCCCCATTTTGTACCATCCTGGTGAATACGCCCTCTGGCGAGCTGGTAAATCTGTGTACCGTAATATAGGTTGTTATCGAGCTACATGTAAAACTAAGGTAATTTTAAATTAAAACAATACATATTTAGTTAAAGGGACATTCCCGAGTTTGCTGCATGGTAAGATGTTTTCGACTAATAAAATAGTTCTACGATTAAATTTACATATTAAATATATTTTCTTGTTTAGAATATCAGTGTCTGTATATTCAATGTGTTTCTGGCCATCTTAATATTTGTAAGAAGCCCAAATTTGATTTTGTCTTCAAATAATTTCGTACGTACGAAAAAATATATTTTAGGAAATAAAATGAAATATAACCTAATACAAATAGTAGAACGATCAGAAACACGTTTAATATACAGCCACTAATATTCTATGCAGAACAATATATTTGAAATGTAATTACAATCGATAAAATGTCTGTTAGTCGATAACATCTTAAAAATTGCAGCAAACTCAGGAATGTTCCTTTAAAGTCGCAGACCTTAGTTTTAACATGGTGAAAATAATCTTGAGATTGGTTAGTCTACTTACCTCTAACACATTCAGATAAAGTTACATTAGACTGAACCAAGTGTCTGTGACGCTGACATGGGGAATTGCCCTTAACATACACTAGATTCCCTAAGGTTAAAAAAATATGAACAATTCCCTAAGGTTAAAAAAATATGAACAATGCATTTGTGATATTAGAATGAATGATTGTTTAACGACACCCCAGCACGAAAAAATACATCGACTATTGGGTGTCACACTATAGTAAAAGTAAAACAACAAATGAATGAATGTTTAACGATACCCCAGCACGAAAAATATTAAATGTTGAATCACATCAATATAAAAATTTAAGATGTAAATAAAAACAGTGTAAAGGACTGTGAAAAAATGCAAATATCACAGACAGATAAAATTAAAATTTAGAATAAAAGTCAGTATCACGTAAAAATTGTAAAACTAATTCTGGATGGAATCGAAATGATTCCATCATATTTCTCTGACCAAAATAATATATTTTCTAGTCTCTGAGATGAGGACACTCCACCAAAATGTGGCGTACCGTCAGAGTACACTGACAGCGCTCACACTGAGGTGGAGGATCCTTCTTCAAAAGAAATGAATAGGTCAAGTAAGTATGACCGATGCGGGCACGACACAAGACTACCTCATCCTTTCTGCACTGTCTATAGGAGGACTGCCACTCTCTCAAGACTGACTTGATAGAACGAAGCTTGTTCGAAACCGCACCGTCCCACTCATGTTGCCAAGTCGAAAAGATAAATTTGTTGATATTATTTTTAAAATCAGTATAAGGCACACCAACCCTGGCATGAGGCAAATCCAAAGCAGACTTGGCAGCTGAAACACTAGTCCATGGCCAGATATCGAAACCCTGCCCCTCCTAGCCATTTTTGGAGGCAAGTATTTTTAAAACCCCATTATATATGAATTTAATATCTGCAGCAAAAATGTTGGTAAATTAAAAGAAAATATTGTCATTTGAATAGGGGTACCGTTGCACATTTTGTCCTATAAATGCTATGTGGAAAAATCAAATATAGTGATAAAGTTGTCGTCCATATACATTTTTAACAGATACAAGGTCAAAATGAATGATATTCACCCTATACTAGATGTTAATATTAACAAACCAAATAACAATGCAATATGTGGTATGAATAATGATATACTCATCGGCAAAAGTTAAGCAATGCCTAAAATGCATTTATTTAAACATACTTTGGGCTGCTTGAACCTTCCATTATTAAAAATTGCACTATTTAATACATTGACGCAGCATTATTCAAATATGGTTCAATATATCAGCCTATACTATACTCAACAAAATTAATTAAAGACCAATAGATATTATGGCATTTTCCTTTAAATATGGGATGAAATAGATATTATGGCATTTTCCTTTAAATATGGGATGAAATACAACTTCTTCCGTTGAAAGTGGTCAGCATTGTGGCATGTTCTTAAATTTAATGACTTAAATAACAATTGAGAGAGAGCACAATCACAAATATCATTCTGAACAAATGTGTAACAAATACTATCCTAATGTTCATTTCAATATTTTTTTTTCATAAATATGTGAAAGACCCAGTATTTTTTGCGTGTATCACCAGTACAATATTACTGAAACAATATGTAGAAGTCATATATATGACCAAAACATGCTAAAATAATATGACAGTAACAAATAATTATAATATAAGAACGTTTATTAGCCCTTAATTAATTTTGTTCAGTATACATGTATGCCTATCAATATTA
Source organism: Gigantopelta aegis (assembly GCF_016097555.1). NCBI lineage: Eukaryota > Metazoa > Mollusca > Gastropoda > Neomphalida > Peltospiridae > Gigantopelta > Gigantopelta aegis. The sequence goes on along the minus strand of NC_054699.1, from coordinate 24,076,639 downwards.
TGAAGATGTCCCTCTTTATTGAACACTAGTGTTAAAAATTTAAAACATCAGTTCTGTGTACCTACCATAATTTCTTTTGCATTACATGTGCAATTTATATCTCACAGAAGTTCATCTTATACTAGTCTGTATTTTTAGATTTGCCTTTATATTTACATGCTCAGGTGTATATGATTAATTTCTGCATCGAATATTGTCTAGGAATGTTTTGACTTCCTTTCATATTCCTTTGTATTTTCATGCAATTAAAATATGTCGGTCATGTTCACAATTTCTGGTATTCTCCTTCTTCAGGCTCTGCTGTGGTTCCTCCATCAGTATATTCATCAAGTTTGTGGTATAATATCACTATTTCGCCTCTAGTGTTCCTTCTGAAATTTCTCAGCCATATGACCATTTGGTTGGGGAATAGCCTGGTATGTCTGATACTAAATGACAACTTGGCAATATGTTCTCTTTCTCTTTATGTGCATTCTCAGATAATTCCTTATGAATACATACATGTAGAGTGGAGAAGGCTGATTTATACTCTACTGTATTTCAATATTATCATCCTTGGTTTGGCAACAAACATTTCCAGATATTTCTCAAGTCAGTGGGTTTTTTAAATAATTATACGCACCAAATAATTATACGCACCTGCACACCCGGAGAGAAGGTATATGAAATGATATACTTCTTTAATATATGAACATCAATTTTTACTGACCTTCCATGAGCTGACAACATTTCAAGGAAGTCTTGGTGTTCCTTGAGAATATTCAAAACCATAAAAGCACTGTTGGTATCATAGCCACTAATGGGAAGCATAGCTATAATTGCTAGTTGGTGTCTTCCCTGCATCCTTAATGATGATGTGCACATCTATAAGATGCCTCTTGTTGCCAAGTTGTGTGTATGAAATGTTCGTATCTGGGATGGTGAACTGGCAGCAATGTACAGACATTAAAGGGACATTCCTGAGTTTGCTGCAATGTTTAAGATGTTGTCGACTAACAGAGCCTTTTTAAAGATTGTAATTACATATCAAATATATTTTTCTGCATAAAATATTAGTGGCTGTATATTAAACGTGTTTCTGGTCGTTCTAATATTTGTACTAGGTTACATTTCATTTTATTTCCTGAAATATAGTTTTTTTCGTTCGTACGAAATTATTTAAAGACAAAATCCAGTTTGGGCTTCTTACGTATATTAAGATGACCAGAAACATATTGAATATACAGACACTGATATTCTAAACAAGAAAATATATTTAATGTGTAAATTTAATCGTAGAAATATATTAGTCGGAAACATCTTACAATGCAGCAAACTCAGGAATGTCCCTTTAAGTGTAATCTTTATCTCTGCATCTTCTTGTGTACTTAAAACACTCTCAGATATGGTTTTCATTTGAAACATTTACTTTGTCTCGCAAATAGAACCCTCTTCCCAAGAAGCTGAGGGCAGAGGTTTTTTGGTTTTCATTTCACATAAGAAATTTAGTGCCAACCACGAATGCTGTTATTATGCTACTGTGAATTATTTGCAAACCTTCCATCCAGGAGAGATTCCCTGGAAATACGCTGTGCCAATAGAGCAGATTGCAAGAGAGCAAATTACCATGTCTTATTTGGTATTAGTCATATAACAATGTCCAGGGTATTCCTCAATCACATGGACCTGGTTGGGAAATGTCCAACGAAATACTGAAGCTGAAGTGGATGGTTTGTGATCTAATGCTACAAGAGCTGTTGACATGAAACATACAAAAGTACAGATATTGTGAACATAATTGACATTATATTTGAGTCCGATGATACGACTGAAATAGGAAAGAAAGTCAAGTGCTAGATATGCCTGATGACTATATCTGATGTCAATTATATAAACCTAAGCATAAATTAAGCACAATTTAAATAGAAATATGTTTAAAAAAAATATTACAAGCTTCTGTGAGATAGATGAACTGCAAAGGAAAGGTACTTATAATTGGCTGGTACTAAGAACAGAGGGACATCTTCATAAATTTGTGAACATAGTATACAAATTACATATACTGAACCACATTTGAATAATGAAGCCTCAATATGTTTTAAAAAGCCAGGTCAATTTTTTTAAATTTAATAATAAAAGCTTCAGGCAATCCTAAGTATGTATATATAGAAATTAATACATTTGTGACATTGATTAACTTAGTTTGAGAAGAATACCTCATATTATATTGTTTTGTTAATTGTTATTAACATCTACTTTATAAAATAAAAGGAAGGATGTAGAAATAGAAAATTGTGAACTTCACATACCCTCATATTTGGGTCAGATAAAATGATTGCCAATTGTGAATCAAAGTTAGATTTTTATAGTGCCTGATGACAGTATTCTCTGTAGATGTCAATATACACCAAAACATAAGTTAAGCATAATATAAATAGAACTGCAATACAACAAAAAACAACAACAACAAAACACACACAAATCCCCAAACAAAACAAAACAAAACAAACGACTGTTGTGAGATGGGTGAATTGTATATATACTCTTAAAAAAAAAGAAACGCAAAAGGGTACAAATGGGTTATAACTCCGATTTTATGTTTCCTACCGGTTCATGCTTTGTGAATATAAGGTCATTGCATGTCCCAAAGACATTCCCACGGTTACATTCGATAAAACGCAGCTACTGTACAATAAAGTTCCAAAATGTGAATATTCGCAAAAACGCAGCCACGTGCAAACCATGTCACCACTGCACGTGCGTTGTCTGCACGTGCAACATGAACACCGACAGTATAAAAGTGCAGGGTGTTCGCTTGCCTGGCCTCTGTATCTGGCCGACAGTTGACAATCCAGGACATGCCACGTCTCAGTGAACCGCAGAGAAACAATGCCATCAGCCGACTAGACGCAGGCGAATCCAGAACGGCCGTTGCCAGGGCATTCCATGTGTCCCAAGCACCATCTCCAGACTGTGGGACCGTTACCAGCAACATGGATCAACACGTGACCTCCCTAGATCCGGTCGACCACGGGTCACTACCCCCGGGCAGGACCGCTACATCCGGGTACGCCACCTTCGGGAACGATTGACTACTGCCACCTCCACAGCCGCAGCAATACCAGGTTTGCGCAGGATATCCGACCAGACCGTACGGAACCGCCTAAGTGAGGTAGGAATTCGTGCCAGACGTCCAGTTCGAGGTGTCATCTTAACACCACAACACCGTCGACTCCGACTGCAGTGGTGCCAGATTCATCGACAATGGCCTCAACTGCGATGGAGACAGGTGTGGTTCAGTGACGAGTCCCGATTTCTGCTCCGACGTCATGATGGAAGATGTCGCGTGTATAGGCGTCGTGGTGAACGTTATGCGGCAAACTGCGTGCAGGAAGTGGACAGATTCGGCGGGGGTAGTGTCATGGTGTGGGCAGCCATCTCACACACTGGCAGAACTGACCTGGTCCACGTGCAGGGCAACCTGAATGCACAGGGCTACATTGACCAGATCCTCCGGCCACACATCGTTCCAGTTATGGCCAACGCCAACGCAGTGTTCCAACATGACAACGCCAGGCCTCACACAGCACGTCTCACAACGGCTTTCCTACAGAACAACAACATTAATGTCCTTCCTTGGCCATCGATATCACCGGATTTGAACCCAATTGAGAATCTATGGGACGAGTTGGACCGACGCCTCCGACAGCGACAACCACAGCCCCAGACCCTGCCCGAGCTGGCAGCAGCCTTGCAGGCCGAGTGGGCCACCATCCCCCGGGACGTCATCCGTACTCTGGTTGCTTCAATGGGCAGGCGGTGCCAGGCAGTTGTCAACACACGCGGAGGCCACACCCGGTATTGACTCCAGATGACCTTGACCTTGGTGGTGTGTCCTATCACTTACTCACAATGGACTAGAGTGAATTGTGAACAATCCTGCAACATTTGGTAATTATCGGACTCACCATTCAATAATTAAATCAATTCTCCAAATGTTACGACAATGTGGTTTTGCGTTTCTTCTTTTGAAGAGTATATAATGAAGACTTGCCTAAAATGGTACGGAAATAAACTTTTTTGTTTGTAAGACGTGTTTAATATAAAAAAATATTCAAAATATCCATGTAAATGGTTTAGACGGCACCATACTGAAACAATGCTGCCTTAAAATATTAAATACAATACAATAATAAAAGGTTCAGAATGTTTTAAGTATGATACACGCACACACGCGCACACGCGCGCGCACACACGTGTACAAAGAGAATTATATATATATCGGGAACTGTAAATTTTTCGCGAGTATATCCATACCACATATATTGCATTGCTTTGTGGTTTGTTGTTATGAACATGTAGTTTAGCATGAATAATTAAACCTGTTAAAAATGTTTTTTATTGTACTATGTTTGCAATACTCATAGCATTTCAAATTCATTGACTCACTATTCTTAGTCAGATGCCCCAAAAATATAATTTCTGGTGAAAGTAAAAGCAGTGATATAGTCTAGAATTATTTTCATATATTTTTGAAAATTGTATGGAATATTCACCTTGATCATAAATTTGCCTTGTTAAAAATAAATAGGGTGCCTACACACAAACGTGGCCTACGAGCACACATACCAACAGATCGCCTGCAGACAACCCGATTTGAATGTGTCCATGGATAGGCTTCAATATACTCATCTTGAAAAATCCCAAAGGGGGACGGGGGTTATAGTGGGCCCACGGTCTACACCAGGATGACCCGAAACCTTTCAGATGTACGGACATAGACAATGGGCACAATACAATCTATGTAATGTCTGTTTTCAGTTATACAAAAAACCGTGACTCCAAAAGTGAGAAATACATCGTTGTGTTTAAAAACGGGTCTGTCACTTTAATTGTAAAATATTAAGAAGAAATGTTTTATTTAATGACGTACAAACCTGGATTAAAAAAAGGTTAATTGTTGTAGAAAGTGACTGATCAGCGAATTTACTGGCGGTGCAGGGCGGGGAACACCTGCACAGCGACTGTTTCGACAGAGGCCGGTGTATTTGTCAAAGGCCGTAAAGGACACAACCATCCTCCAGAAAGCAAGCGCCTAGCAAGAAAGATCGACACACGGAGGAAGAAATGTCTGCAGGCTGAGGTGAAACAAATTTGCAATCTATGAATGAATAGAATAGATTTCCAAAGACACCCCAGCACGAAAAATATTGGGTGTAAAACTATGGTAAAACTAACAGCAGAAGAAAATACATTGAAAAAAGAAGCTTAAACTAATTTAACACTATTTATCAAATACAATACAACATGTTAAAGTGTCTACAGCACAGCACAGCCCAGCACAGCACAGCCCAGCACAGCACAGCACGGCCCAGCCGGTGTAATAAAACTATGTGATATTTGTCAGAATTTGATAACTTTGTAAATTAGATGTAATTTAATCGAATAGAATAGAATGAATGAATGTTTAACGACACCCCAGCACGAAAAATACATCGGCTATTGGGTGTCAAACTATGGTAATGCAAATAAATAAAGTGATGATCAACATCAATATAAAAATTCAAGGTTTAAACAAAAACAGTGTAAAGTACTGTGCAAAAATACAAATACAAATATCACAGAATTTTACGGACACCGAATTTTACTCTAAACTTCAATTTGTGCTGTATTGGCCATTCTCAAAGAGAATGTTACACCCCTGCACCACGGTGAGGTTACAGCACACGCAGGGGCAATTTAATCGAGGTCACGGCACTAAGTTTATTGACATTTAAGCAACTGTACTAAGGTGACACTATAATTGACGTGTGCATTCATAGTCATCAAACAAAACCATTTCAATAGCAAGTTTACACTGAACACTGTCGAGCATTCTGAAAAACCAAACAAAAACCAAACAAACCGCTAAGCACTAGTTTATTTTGATGTATTACATTATATGATAAAAGTGATTATTACCCTCGTGTTTGCCGGTATCGTCAATATAATAAATTAGGAATACAAGCTGTATTATGCTCGCCAGAGGTTCCCATAATACAATATTTATTCCTAATAATATGATATTGACGATACCGAAAAACACTAATTCATGTATCATATAATATCTTACATTTTCAGTGCAGTCAAAGTATGTGATGTTATTCAGATCACATACCTTACGAATTTGATAACTTTAGAAATTACATGTAAATTAATGGAGGTCACGGCACTAGGTTTATTGACATTTAAGAACACGTACTAAACAAACGTTACGCACTAGTTTATTTTGATATAAGGACATCCAAAATAACGACATTAAAGACTGACCACATATTCGTAGATCATTTGAATATCTAGTAATGGCCGACTGGAATTAAAGTTGCGTGTACAGTTTACAAAAACGTGTTGTATTACGCTTGAGATTATATGATAAAGAAATTATTACCATCGTGTGTTTCGGTATCGTCAATATCATATATTAGGAATACAAATAATGTATTATGCGAGTTTGTTGATGTATTTGAAGCTGCTCTATATTTCTTGAACAAATTAAGCTTTATTCATAAATAATGTGTATATTGATTCATATATTGCCTTTATTGGTTACGCTAAGGTCTTCAATAAGAATTAAATCTGATAACTAATACGACAGTCAATGTTTGTGCTCATCTTATTGCATACTGCTAATTCCGACATTTATGTACTTGCAAGTTAATTTACTCTTATTTTTCCCAACAGGTAAAATTTAATACTTCATACCAGTATTTTAACTTTTACCTATACTGAAGATCAATGTATTGTTTTTCCAATGATGGTGATATAATTTAATTTTGTTTTAAAGTCAATGTTATATTATTACATCCAGCATTGATTTGTCAAAATCCATACACAGGTGCATGTACAAACGTGAAGTCACCTAATCTTCAGACATATATACGACATTAGGATTAATACTGTGTCACATACCATGTTTTTATTTATTTTTGTGCGACCATTTCTTTAGTACTGTACCCAACATACGTTTTATAACCAAAATTAAAGGTGCTGAATCCAAACACCTATGTTTCTCTTTAGACAAGTTATTGTTATATGGTCAAAATAGCAGAAGGGGGGAAAAAAGAAAAAAAGAAGAAAAAAAGCAACATGCTTTTATACTTGGATTAAAGGTATTTTCAACACATTTATTATTTTGTAGACACTAATATTGACCTCCTTAAATGTAATGTTTCAGATGGACAACATATTTATTTGTATTCAGCAGCCCTTTATTAGGATAGAAAAAAGAAACCATCTATGTCGTCAATGTAGATTCAAGTAAGTGTGTAGATTCAAGTAAGTGTACAGACATTGAAATAAGAGGCAATCGTCCTTTTCTTTAGCACCAGTCTGCATTGAATTAATTTTAAAAACGTATACTTTCATTAATATATTTGGATGTCCCAGGTAAAAATCAACATGACCTCACTACAGGTTTAGGGAATAGACTGGTCAAGTGTTGAATTTCTAGGCGATCAAAAATCGGTCTCCAATTAAAATCAGTATTTTGTATTTTTTTTATCTTTAAATTAGATTGAGGCCTAGTTTATATAACAAAGCTCAAACTGAATCAACATCATCATAAATTAGTGGTTTTGCTTCTGGTCAGTTGAATGAATGTACGTTTAACGACACACCAGCACGAAAAATACATTGGCTATTGGATGTCAAACTATGGTAAATGGAAAAAACTAAAGTGATGATCAACATCAAGATAAAAATTCAACAGTTAAATAAAAACAGTGTAAAGGACTGTGTAAAAATACAAATATCACAGATAGATATAATTAAACTTTAGAATAAAACTCAGTATCACGTAAAAATTGCAATAAAAGTTCTGTATGGAATCGAAAGGATTCCATCACATTTCTGCGTCCAAACATATCTTTTCTTATCTCTCGCAGATGCTTGCACTCCACCAAAATGTGACGCACGGTCAGAGTACACTGATAGTGCACACACTGTGGTGGAGGATCTTTCTTCAAGATAAATGAATTAGTCAAATATGTATGACCGATGCGAGGACGACACAAGACTATTTCATCCTTCCTGCACTACCTATAGGAGGACTGCCACTCTCCCAAGACTGTCTTGATAGTATGACGTTTGTTCACAGCCGCACCCGTCCCAATCATGTTGCCAATCCCATAATGCAAATACTAATGATTTGGCAACCATCGTGGGTCATACCACACATATATGTTGAACTCATTTTATGTGTGTGGTGTGGTTTGATAGCCTACTTTCTCACATTTATTGCAGGAAAGTATGCCCTTTATAAGACTTGGATATCAAATGTATCCATTTTATGACCAAAAAAGCCGCCATTTTGACCATACAGCTAAATTTAATGTCATACAAATCTATAAAGATCATTGGTATACCAGTATTAAAGTTTTAATTAGATAATTTCCCACTATCTTGCATTTAGCCATAAAGCGTAAATCTGTTGGACAAAAAATAAGAGAAAAAAAAAAGATCGCACATGTCACATTTCTGGGTTTGATGGATTGCCTTTTTATATCTTGTTTTCGTTGTTTCTGTGATTCCATTAAATCTAGTGAACTTATGGTATAGTATAGGTGCAGTTTGTTCTCGAAGTTTTCATGACAGTTTTTAATCAATATGCTAGCTATTTTTCAGAGGCCAATTTTTTAAATGTTCTTATTGTTGTGATCCACGTGCAATATGTTTAATAGAAGGGCAAGATAATCTTGATAATTTTGAACCGCTCATTTCTATTGGTTTATAAAATTCACTGTTTATACCAGGATCCAATTTGATATACTTAGGCGATATATACGTTTTACAGTGAAGAATGTGCTAACATTTGTAAAAGTAACCATACCTGTTGTTTATGTATAATGGTAATGTTTTCTTTCTCATTATTTTAGTGTGATGAAGACAATTTCTAAAATAGGAGAGGGCGTCTTTGGAGAAGTGTTTAAGGGAACTAGAAATAGAGAGCTTGTTCTTGTTAAGGTAAGCAAACAATGTCTCCGCCAGAGGACTGATTTAGTAATCATCAGCTATTCTATGTAAAACATTTTTCCACGTGGCTTTTAATATACCAGTAGTAGGGAACAAGATGGGACTGGAAAACCCCCATCTCAGAATGGGTCAACTGATGTTGTACGATCCTATGCAGGGTTTCTGGGTAATTTAATATTTACAATGTGGAGCTGAATACAACCACAATTGACAGGGGGTATGGTGGTCCTCTCCCAGAGAGAAAATGGGTTAGATTTAGGGTTAGGGTTAAGAAAATCATACAGTAACGAGTAAGTAACTTTGTCAAAAGTTTAACTTAAAAAAATAAAATATGCAAAAAATGTGGGTATGACGCCATAGCCGTTTTACACCCTGGCAGAAACCCTGCTATGACGCAAGCATCTCAGGCAAACGCTGTACCGATTGAGATAGATCCCAGTAACACAGTAAAAAATGTAGTATAATCCACATAACCAAAAGGAAAAGTAATTTAGGCTATTATTTACTGAAATAACACCTTTTTACTAAACTTTTTTTTATTCTTAATGTAGAATGCTAGTGTTGATTGATTGAAACATATTTTATTGCATATAAGGTACAAATAGATTGGACACAAGTTATCCAACTTACGGGGCCCTCTCCTAATAACATACAATAATGACAATAACGGCGACTACGATTATTACAAGAATATACAAAAAATATTCAAAGAGAAGTATATACATGAGAGAAAAACAAAACACACAAAAATACAAAATAGTAAGTAAATAAATAAATAAAAAAGGAATGAAAGCAAACGAAGGTGATTTATTTTCCAATCGGACAACCCAATTTATAAAATATTCCTAGCAGACAGGTTCCTGCGTAACTAATTTAGAGTTAATAGTCTTATTCAACTTACTGTGCTAGCACAACAAAAATGCTATTCAACCTGAGTCATACCTACACACTGCAGAATTCTCTCCCTTGCCGGATATGCACAATGCTATCCTTGCACGGGCTACCTGTAACTTCATTCTCAATTCTGCAGTCCACCTGTTAACACCTGTTAAGCTTTGGCAAAAAGTTTTCTTTACTTGTAATTTTGTGTTTGTTTTTTGGTTGAACTTGACATACGGTTGGTAGTTGGGAATTCTGTGTTGAATTTACCATGTCCGACGCGAGTTCGTTGACAGCTAGCGCACGGAAAGTTTGTTCGCGAGATGGTTGTCCATTTCCTTTACGACGTAAAGACACACACGTGTTGTGTCCGGACTGTCGGTCTTGTTCTCAAGACCGTCAGTGTGAGATCTGCGCCATGTGGTCTCCTGACCAGTGGTTTCGGTTCGGTTCGCAGACTCAGGTTTCGGGTACCAGCAAAATCTTGTCGTCTGCTTCGGCAGCAGTCGGCAAGTCGGACTTAGTGGGTAGGTCCCACAAGTCTGTAGACACTTCGAAAAGTGTCCGGAAAGGGGGGAAACACAAGGGTGTTTTTTCGTCGGTCCGTGTTTCGAGTACAGTTACAGATACTTCGGGAGCGCCCCCCCCCCCCCCCGGGCTCCTATTGTGACCGTGGTACGTGAGCCGTCTTCGTTAGTGACGGCGCCTTCTTCTGTTTGTGTGGCTTCGTCGCGGGCGTCGCCATCGTCGTTACGGTTACCTTTATAAACAGAAGGGGGGCAGGGTGGAGTCGTCGCGGCACCGGTTTTGACGACTTCATCGGATACCGAGCACATGCAACCCGTCTTCCGCTAAGCGAGGACGCAAACATCGTACTGCGTTCCGTTCTCAGTCCACCAAAGGCGTTGCGCCTACGGGTGGTAAGCGGTTGGGGTGAGGGTACGTGAACGATCGGCAGTTGCTTTCGGAGGTACCGTTAGCAACCATACCCGTGGGGGGCAGGCTCCGCCATTTCCTTCGAAATTGGTGCAAGCTGCCTGGTCTAGACCCCTGGGTTCTGTCGGTCGTTCGACACGGTTACAAAATACCCTTTTCTTCGAGCCCCCCTCTTACTTCCACTCCGAGAATGCCGCCGTAACCGTCCGCGGATCGGCGCGTTTTAGTGGAGAGTATGATTGCCGAGTTTCTCGACAAAGGGGCCATCCAGAGAGTCAGTCTGGACACTCCGGGATTTTATTCTCATCTTTTCTTAGCACGGAAGAAAAATGGGGAATGGAGACCAATCCTAAATTTGAAGCCACTGAACGTCTACGTCGATGTTCCTTCCATGAAAATGGAAACGGTTCATTCGGTCCGGAACCTGCTTCAAATTGGGGAGTGGGCTGCGTCGATCGATCTGAATGACGCATACCTCCATGTCCCGGTGCACAAGGCGTTTTGGAAGTTTCTGCGCTTCCTGTTCGACGGGAAAGCGTACGAGTTTCGTGTGCTCCCGTTCGGTTTGGCGACGAGTCCCCATGCTTTTACACGTGTGGTAAAAGCGGTGGTAGGTCATGTTCATTTGTTAGGGGTTCGAATGCATACCTATCTGGACGATTGGTTGATCCCAGCTTCGTCGCAACAGGAGTGTCAGACCAATGTCGGGTTGGTTTTGGACACGATCCTCCAATTGGGTTTTATTCCCAATTGGGTGAAATCGGAGTTAACGCCGGCTCAGATTTTCACATATCTCAGAGTGGTCTTCGATCTTGTGGTAGCGTCGGTTCGTCCCACCGATGCGCGTATCCACAATTTCCAAACATCGGCGCGATGTTTGATGGGGGAGCAAAGTATTACGGTACGATCTCTCCACGTGGTGTTGGGCCACCTCGAATCTCTTGCCTCATTGATCGTGCGGTTCAGACGATTCAAACGACCACTCCAGTGGCATTTGTCCCCACGGTGGGACGGTCACAATTGGGACACGATAGTGCCTCTGGGCCTATGGTTCACTCATCCGATACAGGAGTGCCTGTCGGACAAGTGGTCCAGGAACCTTGTCACGTGACGTTGATAGCTCCTCTGTGGGTGGCGCAGCCCTGGTTTCCACAGCTCCTGTCACTGTTAGTGGCAGTCCCGTTCCGGTTACCAGTGTTGTCCGATCTACTCAGCCAGCGACTGAGTCAGACAGTGTGGCATCCGAAGCCAGAGGTCTTCCGGCTTTACACGTGGAGGTTATCAGGTTTTTCGACAAGAATTGCGCATCTCGTCTCTTCAGCAAAGCGCAAATCTACCGAGTCGGTTTATCAGTGTCACTGGCGTATGTGGGTTCGTTGGGCGAACGCACGGGATTTCGATCCCTTATTGCCTACTGTCAACGATTTAGCGGAGTACTTTCTGGCGTTGGTCCAAGAAAGGAAACTTAAAGTCACGACAGTGAAAAGTCACAGAGCTGCGATTTTCACTACTCTTAAACAGTGTGGATGTCGTGACTTTTCTACGAACTTGGTGTTGCATGATTTACTTAAATCATTACAATCCACGGTTGAACGACCTTCCATTATTCCGAAATGGAATGTCTTTCTGGTGTTACATTTTCTTAAGGGTGCGCCTTATGAGCCATTGAGGTTTGCTAGTCTTCGTGCCTTGACGTGGAAGACTGTTTCTGGTTTCACTGGCAGCTTGTCGTCGGATCAGTGAGATACATGCTTTTTTGCATGACTTGGTTGATTACAATTCGGACGGGTCTGTCACTTTACGTACCGACCCTATCTTTGTTGCTAAAAACCAGTCTCCGGGGGAAGAGTTTCCACCTACTGTCATTCACAGTTTATCTCGTACACTGTCATCTGATAACTAGGATAGACTTCTTTGCCCGGTGAGAGCATTGAAGTATTATTTGGAGCATACGAAAAACGGGCGGCAGGGTAAAAAGAGATTGTTTATTTCTTATACCATTAGGCCGGGTGATGTCACAAAAAATGCTTTGTCTCGATGGATAGCAGCTACCATCAAGCTAGCATATGAGATGGCGGGTGATCATGTGTTACGGAATTTCTCTGTTAAACCACATGAGATCCGAGCCATTTCTGCTTCCCTGAATTTTCATGACTCTTTAGATATTATAAAGGTCATGAATGCAGGGGTTTGGAAAGGACGACACACTTTTGACCGTTTCTATTTCCGGGATATGGCGGTTGGTCCTGACGGTACGCGTAGGATCCAGACAGTCATTGCGGCTCAACACGTCGTGTCTGTGCGCAGGGCAACGGAAAGGGGTCGACCTCTTTCCGTCCGACTGCTATCGATTCACGCTTCGGACATGTTTAACACTCCACCCTTTTCTGAGGGATGGGTTTTTTTGTAGTGTTGTCTACCGTTTCCTCTCCCTGGGGAGATGTTTTTCCTCCCTTTCATGGGGATGAGTTTTTCTTTTGGGAAGCCCCATTTTATTCCCAAAAGTTTTTTGACTCCTTGTTACCATATGTCGTGGTTCGTCCCATCTCCATGTCATTACTTCAAAGGAGCTTTTTGGGTACGGGTAAGTCCTCTATTTTCTTACCTCCTCCCATTAATGTTGAATTCACGTGCTCTAACGGTGTCATTGCACATCCGTTATAGCATATTTGTTGTGCTAGCACAGTAAGTTGAATAAGACTATTAGAAAATTTGTTTATAATTTTCATTATTATTCATACTTACCTAGTGCTAGCACAACAAACTATACCTCCCACCCACCCCTATGAGGCTTTCCCTCGGTGGGTGGACTGAGCCGAGAATGAAGTTACAGGTAGCCCGTGCAAGGATAGCATTGCGCATATCCGGCAAGGGAGAGAATTCTGCAGTGTGTAGGTATGACTCAGGTTGAATAGCATATTTGTTGTGCTAGCACTAGGTAAGTATGAATAATAATGAAAATTAGAAACAAATTTTCTAATTAGACATTATTATTATTATTATTATTCAAAACGCTGTGTTTAATATATTTATGTACAATATAGAATATTTGTTAATATATCATTTACAACAGTACTGCCATACAATACTAAATGCAGATTAGCCAGTACAAACGTTTACAAAGAATCTAAAAGAAGTTGTCTCCGTTTGGTAAAGAGATTACATTCACAGAAATAATGATAGCAGTTTTCAGAGTGGTATCCACAGTTTCAAGAGGGATCTGGTATAAGTCCACAACGATATAAGAGGGCATTTAAAGTACTGCAACCATTTCCTAATCTAGTGTGGGAGATATTTCTCTTTCAATTTTCATATGAATATAATGAAATTACCTTGCAGCTCTGGGGTGCTACTGCTTTTTTGAAAGTGGAAATTCCTTCACTGTTTCACATTTATAATGGCAAGGCATTCCACAGGTCTATTGTTTAATGTATAAATGACATTTTAAGTAAATTAGTTCTTGCGAAAGGAATTGATACGTCATTTTGATTCCTTAATCTATAAGGAACGCACTCTTCAACCCTGGGTGGTATACAATTTACTAAGAAGTCAGGAGCCATCCTAGTAAGTATTTTATACATAGTACATAATTAGGTTGCCTTTCGGCGTTCTAAAAGTGTGGCTAGTCCTGTTTCTGAGTATAGCGCGTATCTTGATGCGAACAGTGGTAGACCCGTTATTATTCTTGCTGCTTCAAGTTGGACTTTTTCTAACTTTTCCTCATCCAGTCCAGAACATCCATCCCAAAGTTCAGACGCATATTCTAGTACTGGACGTATAAACGTTACATATGTTTACATTAGTATTTGTCGATTTAGAATATACTTGTGTTTTCTCAATGTAGAAATCATAGACGAAGCTCATTTACTACTGCTACTATTAGTGGGAGGCCCAAAACACACCAGGTCTGGGTCCGGGCCTGGCTAGTGTGGTATCAGTCGGAAAAGAAGCACCCTAAATCGAAAGTGAGAAAACACACGAACTACAGATCTGGCAACAGACGATATAACATATGATGTGCTTTATTTTCACATTGCCTCATTGGCAGCTGCATAATGTTTAAACCTTGCTCTTTCATTTTTCTTAAGTAACAGTAACAGTATATCTGTCATTTGTAGAATTCACATAATTATTGTTTAAATGCATAAATGTTAATTTCAGTGTTTTCATAGTTAAAATTCATTATTTTAGATTGTGCCAATTGAAGGGAAGCAAATCATCAATGACGAACATCAGAAAAAGTTTGCTGAAATCTTATCCGAAGTGGAGGTTTCTAGGTACTTAGTTTGGTAGCGATTAGTAAACAAGACTCCTTAGCCTAAGTGGTGTGATTTAATTCAGTTGGTTGAGTGCTCTCCTGAGGTGATCGTGTCGCAGCATCGAACCACCTCGGTTTTCTGTTCTCGTTCCAATCAGTGCACCACAACTGGTGAAAGGACGTGGTATGTGCGTTCCTGTCTCTGGGAAAGTGCATTCCTGTCTCTGGGAAAGTGCATATATAAGATCTCTTGCTACGAATGAAAAATATGCAGAGGGTTTTTTAAGGGCTCAATGGCTAGGTGTAAGGCCAATACACCCTCTTCTCTCACTAACCACTAGCCAACTAACCCACTGTCCTGGTCAGACAACGCGGATAGATGAAGTGTGTGCCCAGAACAGCGTGCTTGAACCTTAATTAGATAAAAGTACGAACATAAGTTGAAATGAAATGAATGATAATCCTCCCACACGATAGGTTAACATAGGCGTATGGGATGGGTTGGTAGGGCTGGGGATACGGTATCATTATGTTAGTGAAAAATATGTAATATTTTCGGACGGCCTATATACTTTGGGAGAATCCGTTTTTTGAAGGGGTTATTGTTTACAGATATTACTGTAATAAGTGAGCGAACATGCGAGGTAGGATAACGAGTCGTGACTGATATCTATACATTTCGCTGATTTATGCTAGGTGACATCCAACAATTAACTATACATAGAGCACAATCATTTTGATATAATCACTATAGTTAATATTAATAATGAAACACCTAAATAATGTGTTTGAAAGAAATGGATTAGCGTTATCTCAATTTAATTTTTTTTTTCTTGGACTAGACATGACGATGTAATAAACAAATTATATTTTCTTGTATGTTCTTTTTCGACAAGAGATGACGATGTAATAAACATGTGTCACGGAACATGCTCTTAAATTTGTTTTCGCCTGTGGCGATTTTAATTGTGTTAGAGGGCCGTGTGCAGTTTAAATGCACTTAGCTAGCTGGGCAACTTGTTACGTAATACTTCGCTCGATCGGTACGCCTAATACACACCCTTAGCCAGGTGCGGAGGCCATGTGGCGAGTAGTTACGTAATACCTCTGCGAGTGCGGGTTTTACAACCGTGATTTGGCGACGATGGCGTCAGTAAGTCTGACGATCAGAGAGAAATAATACCGACTCTAGTAGAGTTGGAATATGAGATGATACGTGAGGTACCGCCTTGTACCCCCCCCAAAAAAAATCCTGATTTATAATAAAATAGCTAGTGTTTTAGAGATATCGAGGAGAACGAATAGGAAGGCTCCGAGGGAACGTTAGTCCGTTTGGACTTTGGTAAATATATTTTCTGCTCTGTGTATAACCTTGATGTGATTGATGTGACTTTAAATATTTTAATACTGTATTATACCAATATTCTTTAGACAGTGTCTTCGGTCATCTGACGAAGTAAATCGTAGACTTTTTCTTCTAACATTATATGAGTATTTGGTAATATAAAGCTTAGCCAGTCATCCTAGAGGACCTAGGTACACTGTAGGTTATTGTCTTTATTGTGATAAGTATTAATTCTGTGTTACAAGGTTACTGAATGAGTAGTTATGGGTAATTAAAAATTAACCAGTTAGGAATGGTGTTGTAATTCCTTTATTAATTAACTTCTCCGGGAAGCGTTTCTCAATTATCACACGTGTGGGTGTGGTGTAACGGTGAAGTGATTCGCATATTGTGTAACTAGACACCTAGAGATTAACTAATTAAGTGATCAGTTCTGGGTTGTTATTATTGCTGTTATTAATTAACTACTACGGCTGTACATTTGTCAGCGTAGATTAATACAGATTCCAAAGTGTATTGTGTTTTTGTTGTTTTCTAGAGAACTAACGTGCTATATTAATATATACTTTATATAAGATCGTATCTCTGATCATACCTAGAGACGAGCCATACTAGGGTTTAACAGCCTGTTACAGAGAGATCTAATAGATATACAGTTAGGAGAGATATTTGGATAATCGTGTTTATTCAGTTACGGGAATTATAGAATCCCCGTGACAGGAGTAGAAAATTGGGGCGCTCGTCCCGGATCTGAAACGGGACATGCATATTTAAAAAAGTATTGTTTGTAAATGGGGGCTTTATAAATTATTTTTACAAATTTACCAGAAGTAGCACGTTGTTCACTAGAAAATTAATTAATAATAAGTGTGTCATATCTAAACATGGATAAGAATTTGCTGGATAGGCCTACGCTCAGTGTAGTGGAGATTAAGCGAGCACGTAAGGCCGAGTTAGTTGAAATCGCGGGTGAGCGAGAAATTGATTTAACATCAGCTAAAACCTTAGGAGATATAAGGACAATTATTATCCAGGAAGTTTTTGGTGATAGTCCTGTTATGGAAGACAGTGAGATTGTTCCAGAGATAGAGATAAATGAGTTAAGTGTGGAACAACAATTAGCTTTTAAAAAGCTTGAGTACGAAAGAGAGGAACGTGCATTAGATAGAGAGAGAGAAGAGAGAGATAGAGATAGAGAAGAGAAGAGAGAGAGAAAGAGAAGAACGTGCATTAGATAGAGAAGAGAGATAGAGAGAGAGATAGAGAAAGGGAGAGAGAGAGAGAAGAGAGGGATAGAGAGAGAGAGAAAGAGAAGATAGGGATAGAGAGAAAGAAGAAAGGAATAGAGAATTCCAGTTAGAAAAATTAAAAGTGGAACATGAGTTAAAGTTGAATACTGAAGAAGTTAGACGTGAGGCAGGAAATGGTTTTAACATGTCGGAGGCTTATAGATCAGTGCCTGTATTTGACGATCAGGAGGTAGACATGTTCTTCCAACTTTTTGAACGGGCCGCTAAGCAGCTAAATTGGCCGGAGTCTAAGTGGACATTGTTAGCCGTGTCTAAGTTTAAGGGGAAGGCTAGTATAGCTTATAATTCAATGAGTGATGAGCGAGCAAGTCAGTACGACTTAGTTAAGGCTGCAGTGTTGAGGGCTTATGAATTACGACCTGAGGATTATCGTTTACGGTATAGCGAGTTGAGAAAAACGCAGGGTCAGTCTTATAGTGAGTTTGTGGCTAAGAAGGCAGGGATGTTTGATAAATGGGTTGTTTCTCATCAGGTAGAGTCATATACCGAGTTACGGGAGTTGTTGATCTTACAGGACATTAAAAATGGATTACCAGTTAGCTTACGTATTCATTTAGAGGATCGTGATGTCAAAAACATACAGGAGGCAGGCATAGTGGCAGATGATTACGTGTTAATACACAAAGTTCAGACAGTACCGGGTAGCTCTTTACAACAGGGTGATAAGAAGAAATTTCAGCCAGGTTTTTCCCGGGAAAGTAACTATCGGGGAGAGTCGTCTAGTTGGTCAGCTAGTCAGGCCAGGAATGCACCTGGTGGGCAAAGTAAGGATAGACCTGCATTTTCAGCCAATGCACGAACTTTTCGTCCACAGTGCAGTTACTGTAAAAAGGATAACCATCTTATCGGGGACTGTTTTAAAAGGAAACGCGATAATGCGCAAGTGGTCGGTTTAGTGAGGTCAGCTCCGTTAGCGAGAGAGTTAATGGTTAGTCCCATGGCAGAGAAAGTAAACCCGTATGTGTCCACTGGTATGGTTTGTGATGTGAAACAAGAATTGAGTCCTAAGGCAATATCAATATATAGAGATACCGGGTGTAGTCAGAGTTTGATCACGCAAGAGTGTTTAGCTGGTATTGAAAATTCAGACATAGGACGTAGTTTGGTTTTAACCTCGGTTACTGGAGAAAATATGGTTGTCAGGTTACATAAGGTTTTCTTGTGTTCGAAGTTTGTGACGGGACCAGTCATTATGGGTGTTGTGAAGGACTTGCCTGTTGAAAACATAGGAGTTTTGTTGGGAAATGATTTGACTAGTCAGTGTTGTCAGCCGAAATGTGACCAACTGTTAATTAAAGACAGCACGTTACCAATAGAAGAGAGTGAGGTTGATGAGATTAAGTATCCTGCGTGTGTAAAGACTAGGGTTATGGCCAGTAGGTTAGCACAAGACGCAGAGGATATTTGTGATGTGTCTGATACGTGTGTGAGCCATGAAATTGGAGTGGATGAGGTTATCAGTAAAATGGTAGATAAGTCAACTGACAAATTAAATGTGGTGGAACCTGTTGATCTCCCGCAGGGGGGAATTGAACCAGTTGTGTTTGATAGAGGGGATTTACCTTGTAATAGACAAGAGTTAATTCTAGAGCAGGGGGCTGATCCAAAATTGTTGGCAGTTCGCACTACATTGTTAACTGAGAGAGTATTGATGAATAAAAGAGTTAGGGATAGGAGGTTGCCGGCGACCGAACTAGCTAGGAAGCAACTGAGCCATGCTCAGAGCAAAATAAAATCAGTGTTTGATAGGAAGGCTAAGAGTCGGGAATTTAAACCAGGGGATAAGGTGCTGCTGTACCTTCCCATTAAACGGGGTTCATTACAGAACAGGTATTTCGGTCCCTATGTTGTGCTCAAACGAGTTAATGAGACAGGGTATGTGATAAACACTCCTGATAGGGTTAGGAAAAATAGGTATTGTCACATCAATTTGCTAAAAGGTTATTTTGACAGACTGCCGATAGTTCCAGAGAAACCGGTCCAAATTGAGAGACACTCAATTTCCTGTCATGACGTCAAGACTGCAGAGGTCAAGTTGGCCAACGGCCAGATTCTAGCAGACTTGAACCCCCAGCGAGCAAAGCTGACTACATTGATACAAGACAATGTTTCCATTTGTCGGGACCTTCCTACGGTTACCAATACCGTAAGCCAAGATGTGCGCTTGGAACCCAACGCTACACCGCGTCGACAGCATGCCTATCGGAGAAAACCTGGAAAACGTGCGACGCTGAGAAAGAAGGAAACGAAGTTCCATTGGCCAGGTGAATGCGAGAAGTCATTCAACCGTCTCAAGCAGAGGCGCTACTCGTCTCCCGTGATGGCAGCACCAGACTACCGAATGCCGTTCAAGCTAGCTGTGGGTGCCAGTGACGTGGGTGCTGGAGCTGTGCTGTTCCAAGAAGACGAAGACGGACTGGACCATCCTAATGAAAGCCTCCATCCAGAGAGTTTTGAGATGGAGTCTTCCTCTGCAAGAATACCCAATTACCATTGGACATATCAAGGGCACATCCAATGTAATCGCTGATGCCCTGTCCCGAAGTTGAACGTTATGATAATGTGTTGACATTCTTGATTTCTGTTTTGTTTATATATATTTTATTTGTATACCAGGGACTCAGAGACTCAGTGTGATTACTGGTAGTCACCTTATTATTACATGTGTTATAAATGCCCGTATGCGTCGGTTAACGCACCGTTTTGTTTTAATGTAGTATATTTCCCTATTCCTAGAGTAGAGGAAATATCCTTTTTGAGGTGGGGGTGTGTGACGGTACATGCTCTTAAGTTTGTTTCGCCTGTGGCGATTTTAATTGTGTTAGAGGGCCGTGTGCAGTTTCATTGCACTTAAGCCCAGATGGGCAACTTGTTACGTAATACTTCGCGCGATCGGACATTCCAATATGCACTTAGTCCAGCTGTGGAGGCCATGTGGCGAGTAGTTACGTAATACCTCTGCGAGTGCGGGTTTTACAACCGTGATTTGGCGACGATGGCGTCAGTAAGTCTGACGATCAGAGAGAAATAATACCGACTCTAGTAGAGTTGGAATATGAGATGATACGTGAGGTACCCCCAGGCAAAATCCTGATTTATAATAAATAGCTAGTGTTTTAGAGATATCGAGGAGAAACGGAAAAGGAAGCTTCCTGGGAACGTTAGTCCGTTTGGACTTTGGTAAATATCATTTCTGCTCTGTGTATGACCTTGATGTGATTGATGTGACTTAAATATTTTAATACTGTATTATACCAATATTTTTTAGACAGTGTCTTCGGTCATCTGACGAAGTAAATCGTAGACTTTTTGTTCTAACAGTATATGAGCATTTGCTAATATAAAGCTTAGCCAGTCATCCTAGAGGACCTAGGTACACTGTAGGTTATTGTCTTTATTGTGATAAGTATTAATTCTGTGTTACAAGGTTACTGAATGAGTAGTTAGGGTTAATTAAAAATTAACCCGTTAGGAATAGAGCTGTAATTCCTTTATTAATTAAGTTCCCCTGGAAGCGTTCCTAAATTATCACACGTTACTGAACGAGTAGTAAGGGTTAATTAAAAATTATCCAGTTAGGAATGGTGTTGTAATTCCTTTATTAATTAACTTCTCCTGGAAGCGTTTCTCAATTATCACACGTGTGGGTGTGGTGTAACGGTGAAGTGATTCGCATATTGTGTAACTAGACACCTAGAGATTAACTAATTAAGTGAACAGTTCTGGGTTGTTATTATTGCTGTTATTAATTAACTACTACGGCTGTACATTTGTCAGCGTAGATTAATACAGATTCCAAAGTGTATTGTGTTTTTGTTGTGTTTTCTAGAGAACTAACGTGCTATAATAATATATACTTTATATAAGATCGTATCTCTGATCATATCTAGACGAGCCATACTAGGGTTTAACCGCCTGTTACAGAGAGATCTAATAGATATACAGTTAGGAGAGATATTTTGATAATCGTGTTTTATTCAGTTACGGGAATTATAGAATCCCCGTGACACCTTGCATTTGCACACAACATGGCATAACAAGCATGCTTTATGAGGTGTACATTATATGAGGCTGCAGTGTCGAAGCAATAGTTTCAATTAGTTTGCCAGATTATACCAGAACACATACGATCCAGACGGTCATTAAAGCAACCAACTGGACACATTCTAAAAATATTTACTTTCAGAAAACTTTGCATTGTGACCGGCCTCGGTGGCGTCGTGGTTAGGACATCGGTCTACAGGCTGGTAGGTACTGGGTTCGGATCCCCATGAGATTTTTAATCCAGATACCGACTCCAAACCCTGAGTGAGTGCTCCGCAAGGTTTAATGGGTAGGTGTAAACCACTAGCACCGACCAGTGATCCATAACTGATTCAACAAAAGTCGTGGTTTGTGTTATCCTGCCTGTGGGAAGCGCAACTAAAAAATCCCTTGCTGCTAATCGGAAAGAGTAGACCATGAGGTGGCGACAGTGGGTTTCCTCTCAAAATCTGTGTGGTCCTTAACCATATGTCTGACGCCATATAATCGTAAATAAAATGTGTTGAGTGCGTCGTTAAATAAAACATTTCTTTCTTTCTTTGTACCCTAGAATCGGGCCCAGTGGTAAAGCGCTCGCTTGAAGCGGGGTCGGTCTAGGATCGATCCTTGTCGGTGGACCCATTAGACTATTTCTCGTTTCGGACAGTGCACCACGATTGGTATATCAACGGCCGTGGTATGTGCTATCCTGTCTGCGGGATGGTGCATATAAAAGATCCCTTTCTATTTATGGAAAAATGTAGCGGGTTTCCTCTAAGACTATATGTCAGAATTACCATATGTTTTAAGCATTCAATAGTCGATAATTAATAAATCAATATGCTTTAGTCGTGTCGTTAGGGTTTTTTTGTACCCAAGAAGAAAGTTCCTTGATAAATTTGGAAGTGCACCGTCGAATAGTTACATATTAAAATAAGCTCTGATTGGTAGTAATAGTATGTGAAATGGGTTATTTATGCAAATACTGTTGTCCATTGCCAGTCAATAAATAAATACAGTTGCATTTAGTGCATGGTTTATGTTCTATACAGTAGATGTTGAAACCGGTACACCCACAAATATGGAAGTGCGATTTTAAGCAAAAATAGGTTTGCTAACAAGAAATATTCACAGAAAATAGCATACACATCTCAGGGTTTAATTTGTATAGTGTTTCATTTGTTTATAAAAAGTAGTGTGCATGCACACACACACACACACACACACACACACACACACACACACACACCCCTTTAGGATTTTGATCAGGGAACAGCCCTGGTAGGAAGCGGGCGCCAGGGTTTTTTGCCCCCCACCCCCTATCACTGACACATTGTAGAATCAGCGATGTTTGTTTTTTTAATGTATTTTTACATGTTTATCGGCATGCTGCCTTTGTGTATTTATACGTTGATTATATATTAGGAAACTGAACATTATCGATTTGATACAGTGTTGGATATATCTTCCAATAAACGTATTTGATCAAGTGGAGCAACTTGTTTCATCGGACTGAAACAGGAGTTTTCTTCCGTAATTATTTGGGGCCGTACAGAAGTTTGTCTTGTTTAACGACACCACCAGAGCGCATTGATAGCCTATATTAATCATAGGCTATTGGATGTCAAAAGGGGGCCGTACAGGTAACAATACTATATTAAATGAAATCCCATAGGGAACAGTATTAACGTATGTTTGTTTGTTTGTTTTGTTTAACATCTCTAAAGCACATTGATTAATCATCGGCTATTTTATGTCAAACATAGGGTCATTTTGACACAGTCATAGACAGGAAACACGATACATTTTTTTCCCATTAGTAGCATTGGAACGTTTATACGCACCATCCCACAAACATGATAGCACATTCCACGGTCATTGATATACCAGTTGTGGTGCACTGGCTGGAACGAGAAATAGCCTAATAGGCCCACCGATGGGGATCGATCTTAAACCGACCGCACATCAGGCGAGCGCTTTACCACTGGGCTACGTCCCGGCCCTACAGGTCACAATACTATATTACATAAAATCCCATAGGCAACAATGTTGCAAACTATAGGCAAAACACTGAGTGCAATATATCAACCAAACTATGGTCCATAAATATGAACACTCCAACTCTTCTCCAACAGTATTATCTGAAGATAGCGGAACCGTGTATGGCCCATTTTCCATATAACCGGATGTCTTTACAACACCCCTAGTTTCCACTCAAAATCGTAGTACTTAGTTTTACCGGTACACCAAACATGTTTTAAGCACAAGATTACTTGACAGTGTTACTAGATGAAATACAATTGCATACATTTATTATCTAGATAAAAAAAAAAAAAAAAAATGAAATAAAATAAATAACCTACTGTCAGAATTATTACCAATGGCATAACTGGTTGCGATAACTGTTCTATCAAAAGTGCACCTCGACCTTTGACCCAGCCGAATGTTATTTGATTTACAGCTGTATACAAGTTTGTCGATGCGTCAGTTAAATTATTTGATATAAAAACAGTTCCAGTACAATACAATCAGCTCCTTGGAATTGTCACCCATAAAAGGGCTGGTCAACAATTACATAACGCTCTAGGGAAAGGATCCACCAAGGTGGTTCGATCCTGCGGCGCAAGCACCTCAAGCAAGCACGCAATCGACTGGGTTAAATCGCGCCTAATAAAGTACAGTATTAAAGCCTAGGCCATGGTGTGTCGAGTTCTATTTGTGGAAAAGTACGTAGTATAAAAAGTAGGACAAGTCTCGCTGGTAGTATAGGGTTTCCTTTCTCAATAACTAGACCACGTATCCCCAACCATAACATGTCAGACTCCAAATGGCCGTTGGTGGCATTGTGCTGAGGTGTCGTTTAAACAATTATAAGTTTCTATTCCTTGAGCAGTGGCGGATCCAGAAAATCCATTTAGGGGGGACCCAATGACATGAGGCGGAATGGAAAGGGAACTTTGGGGGAGGTTTGGACGGGATCGTAAAATTATACCTGTCGCAAAATTTAGGTCCCCACCCCTAGATCCGCCTCTTGTGAGTTCGAGTCTCCTGACAGGTTCTACGGTTCGTATGCTACAGCCGAGTGATAAAGTTATTGATGTAACAGCAGTGTGTCCACCTTTATTAAACATTCTTAGAGAGCCACGCATTGATTTTCCAACGTGGTGAACATATGGTTAATATCGCGAAATATCAAACGTGTGTCGCATAAACTGTACTCTAGTTTTTAAACACTAAGGCATATGTTTTACTATTAGAGCCGTTTTTGATAACTGAAATAATACTTTACTTAGATTGTATTGTTTAGATTATCCATTTCCGTACATTCGAAGTGTTTTTGGTCATCCTGGTGGGTTTTTGTGTTGTTGGTTTTTTTTGGTGTTTTTTTTGTTTTGTTTTGTTTGGGGTTTTTTCTCCGACGCCATATAACCGTAAATAAAATGTGTTGAGTGCGTAATTAAATAAAACATTCCCTTCCTTTCCTTCTCATATTTTTAAAAACGCACGTGCGTCTGAGAAGTAATAGTTATGTAGTCGAGTTTTATTCTATTTTTAGAGGGTATTTCACCGTTTCAAAATCACAGACTCGTGTTTCACTCAATTATAACTTTATCCAAATGTGACCGGCCTCGGTGGCGTCGTGGTTAGGTCATCGGTCTACAGGCTGGTAGGTAATGGGTTCGGATCCAAGTCGAGGCATGGGATTTTTAATCCAGATACCGACTCCAAACCCTGAGTCAGTGCTCCGCAAGACTCAATGGGTAGGTGTAAACCACTTCCACCGACCAGTGATCCATAACTGGTTGAACAAAGGCCATGGTTTGTGCTATCCTGCCTGTGGGAAGCGCAAATAAAAGATCCCTTGCTGCTAATTGGAAAGAGTAGCCCATGTAGTGGCGACAGCGGGTTTCCTCTCAAAATCTGTGTGGTCCTTAACCATATGTCTGACGCCGTATAACCGTAAATAAAATGTGTTGAGTGCGTCGTTTTTTTTTATCCAAATGTGTTACAGGTTTGTAGATTAACTAAAGTTAGTGTGCATTTTCATGGGCTGAAACTAGGGTATGTCCCTTTAATTCATCTGAAGTTGTTCTGAAGTACATTAAAGCTTGCTTTGTTTAACGACACCACTAGAGCACATCGATATGTTAATCATCGGCTATTACTGGCCTCGGTGGCGTCGTGGTTAGCTATCGGTCTACAGGCTGGTAGGTACTGGGTTCGGATCCCAGTCGAGGCATGGGCTTTTTAATCCAGATACCGACTCCAAATCCTGAGTGAGTGCTCCACAAGGCTCAATGGGTAGGTGTAAACCACTTGCACCGACCAGTGATCCATAACTGGTTCAACAAAGGCCATGGTTTGTGCTATCCTGCCTGTGGGAAGCGCAAATAAAAGATTCCTTGCTGCCTGTCGTAAAAGAGTAGCATATGTGGCGACAGTCGGTTTCCTCTCAAAATCTGTGTGGTCTTTAACCATATGTCTGACGCCATATAACCGTAAATAAAATGTGTTGAGTGCGTCGTTAAATAAAACATTTCTTTTTTTTCATCGGCTATTGGATATCAAATATTTGGTAATTCTGAATCGTACTGAATAGAGAAAGATAAGGAAATGTATTTAACGACACACTCAACACATTTTATTTACGGTTATATGGCGTCAGACATATGGTTAAGGACTACACAGATATTGAGAGAGGACACCCGCTGTCGCCACTTCTTGGGCTACTCTTTTTCGATTAGCAGCAAATGATCTTTTATATGCACCATTCCATAGACAGGGTAGTACATATCACGGCTTTTGATATGCCAGTCGTTGTACACTGGCTGGAATGAGAAATAGCTAATAGACGAAAACCGCTACATTTTCTTAATGCAGCAAGGAATCTTTTATATGCATTTTCCCACGGATAGGAAAGCACATACCACGGCCTTTGACCAGTTGTGGTGCACTGGTTGGAAGGAAATAAACACCCAATCAGTTGAACGGATCCACCGAGGTGGTTCGATTCTGCGACGCAAGCACCTCAAACGAGCGCTCATCTGACTGAGCTAAATTCCGCCTTTCGAAGTGATTCTGGTCATCCTGGTGTTTGTAATGTCACAAAATGCACTTTTTATATATTTAGAAACGCACGTGCGTCTGAGAAGTAACGGTTAGGAAGCTGAGTTTTAGTCTATTTTAAGGGTATTTCACCTTTTCAACGTCACAGACTCTTGTTCTTCCCCTGTTGTAACATTATCCAAATGTGTTACAGGTTTGTAGATTAACTAAACTTAGTGTCCATTTTTACGAGTTGAAACTAGGGTCTGCGACTTTAACGATGACCTGAGTTCATGTTTGCTGCCTTCACACGGCCTCTAGCTGTCTACTTAGCCCAGTGGTAAAGCGCCCTCGGTCTAGGATCGATCCCCATCGGTTGTGTTTGTTGCCGCCCTACCCTGATTCATTGCCAAACAAAAAGAATAAAATACAAACATTGCTTTCCTCAAAGCGTGTACAGTACTGTGTTCTTACGTGTTTGAATAGCCAACTAAGTAATGTTCGACAGTACATCGTTTGGTGTTGACAACATTAACATGACATGTTTTGGCTTTTTTTCTTTTGTTTTGTCACTGCAGACATATTATATCTTTCTTTCAATATTCTGCCATCTATTTCAATCGGTAGATAAGCACAGAAGATAGTTTTCACATTCGGTTGTTGTTGTGTTTTTTTTTTTTTTGTTTTTTGTTTTTTAAATATGCTGTAGGTAATGCATTTCGGATAAGAGTTTAAGTTATCATTCCAAGCTTGTAGGTATTGATCTCTTAGTCGTTCAGAAACTTACGAATAAAAGATTTTTTATTTATTTATTTATTTTAAATGTTTTGGTTTAACCAGTAATTACCCCAGCCTAGTTTATTTAGAGTATCATTCACATGTAGTAACCATTAACACCTATAACCATACTGAACGTTTTCACTTATCATAATTCTATACAGTATAGCTGATAGTTTGGATGTCTTTTTGGCGGTCAATGTGGCCTAAAAATTTAGCATCCTATCTTTTTTATTTTCATATCTAATGAAAAAGCTGTTAATTCTGATGTTCTCTTCCTCATCCTCAATATATATCTCACAAAATTTAACTGTATTTGTTCAATGTTTTGATTATTACCAAGGCCCTAAATTTCCGAAGAACTTAACAAGATAGGGACAATAGTGCTTTCAAAAATTCATAATTGAATATGTGTAGGTAAATTTAAATTCTTGGTTCTAATATTTAGTAAAGTCGATCCTTTTTTAGCCTGCGCGATAAGAGCCTTTTTTGCTTGGACAAACGATCCAGGTGTTATAAATAGGATTCCTAGGTGTTTATAGCTGTAACAATATCTAATTGTTAGGAGATACCCATGTGGAGACTACTGTTTCCGCAGTGCTAGTTTAGTTTTATTACAACAACCGAGTCAAGAGTTTCGGAG
Source organism: Gigantopelta aegis (assembly GCF_016097555.1). Lineage (NCBI taxonomy): Eukaryota > Metazoa > Mollusca > Gastropoda > Neomphalida > Peltospiridae > Gigantopelta > Gigantopelta aegis. Next base: position 24,048,434 of record NC_054699.1, on the reverse strand, counting down.
CATAACTATGTCCCATTATCACACCTAGTAACATACGACGTGACTTCAGTGTACTACGCATGTGCAAACAACAGTCTGTCACCAACTGTTGACAGTAACCACAGCTGTCGATGCCTGCTTTACAATTGGAGAATTAAACTATTTAGCTCTGCAGATTTGATGTCACGACCCAATGCGCCACAAACATTATTACTAGAAATTATATATTTTTTTTTTATTCTCACTATATTTTTATATTAGCTTTTGACGTCATAGGTAAGGCCCCTGCGTGTGCTGTAACCTCACCGTGGTGCAGGGGTGTAACATTCTCTTTGAGAATGGCCAATACAGCACAAAATTGAAGTTTTTAGTAAAATTCAGTATCCGTAAAATTCTGTGATATTTGTGTTTTTGCACAGTTCTTTACACTGTTTTTGTTTAAGTCTTGAATTTTTATATTGATGTTGATCATCACTTTATTTATTTGCATTACCATAGTTTGACACCCAATAGCCGATGTATTTTTCGTGCTGGGGTGTCGTTAAACATTCATTCATTCATTCATTCATTCATTCATAGGTAAGGAGCACAATGTGGTCGCCAATGTTGTAAGAATTCTTTTGGTTTATTTGATTTTGGAATACATGTTATAATGCCTAGCTTTTGTACATGAGACATTTCTTTAATGGTATAGCTATAATTAATAGATTATAATGTCCTATATCCGTCCAAAAGAATTTACATAATTCGGCTGTAAATCCATCCGATCTGGGGCTCTTGTCATTTTTCATTGTTTTAAGAAATACTAAAACTTCAGAATATTTTATTTCACCTTCTAATTCTTCAACTTCTTCATCAGCTACTTTATTGAAACTAAAGTGAGATAGTTTTTCAATAATCTCATTATCATTTTGCTAAGATGGTGCAGAGTAAAGATTTTGGTCAAACGTCTTTGGGTTTTTTAAAGATTTCTTTCTGATCCGTAACCTCTGTTCCATTGTCCAACTTAATTTTTTATATTAATTTGCTCAAATAATTCCGAGATTCTAAATTGCAGAAATACTTATTTGGCTTTTCGCCCTCTTCTATCCACTTTGACCTTGACCTAATATAATGACCTTTGAGTTTTTCTTTTCGAATTTCTAATAATTCAGACTTTTTACTTACGATTTTTTCCCACTCAATTGTATTTTCGTTCTCCTTAAGAGATTTAATTTCATCGCATATATTTTGTCCTAATTCGGTGCTTTTTCCTTCTTATTTCCATAAGTAATGTTTCTAAGAATAGTTGATTATTTATTATAAGATGTATTTCTTCTTTGGATATTGAATCTATATTGTCCAAATTATACACTGGTACAGCATATTGGCGGGTTACTTTTATAATGGTTTCTTTAACTAATTTAACACATTCTTTGTTTAAAAGCAAAGAGTTTTTAAATTTCCACAGCCCTTTACCTCTTACTATTTGACTTATTTTTATGATGGGGATAAGAGTAGGAAGGGGTGATGGGGGGGGGGTCTTGGCGGTGCTGTCACCCCCCCCCTGGCTATTGATGAAGGCGCACCCCCCGGATGGCGTGGCTCGCGTCCGTCTTCGTGGGAATAGGGAACCCTATATTGTCCCAACTGAGGAACACTACGGGTATCATTTGGGCGGGTTTATCTTTTTATGGTTTCTTCTTTTGCTTTATTCCTCTTTTAAACGAATTTAAAAACACATTCTTTTTCCTTTTTGTTTAAAACAAGCAGAAGTTTTTTTATTTTTTTTAAAAATTTAAGTTTATTATTTTTTTTTTAAACAAACAACCTTTTCCTCCCTCTTCCCAAAACGGTGACAGAAGAAGCCTCTAATACCCTCGTAATCCTCCCCCCCCCCCCCCCCCCCCCCCCCCCCCCCCCCCCCCCCCCGTGTGTGCTGTAACCTCACCGTGGTGCAGGGGTATAACATTCTCTTTGAGAATGGCAATACAGCACAAAATTGAAGTTTTGAGTAAAATTCAGTATCCGTAAAATTCTGTGATATTTGTGTTTTTGCACAGTTCTTTACACTGTTTTTGTTTAAGTCTTGAATTTTTATATTGATGTTGATCATCACTTTATTTATTTGCATTACCATAGTTTGACACCCAATAGCCGATGTATTTTTCGTGCTGGGGTGTCGTTAAACATTCATTAATTAATTCATTCATTATTTTTATCCTTAAAAATACTCCTGCATGATCCGAACGGTAACTATTTTCAATTGTGACTTTTTCCACCATAGACATAAGATTATTGGATATTAAGAAGAAATCCAATCTAGCTTGTTTTAAAGGTGTTTTCTTCTTCCATGTATATCTACGGAGATTAGGGTATTATTCTCTAAATGGGTATTTTAAATCAAATGCTTCCATGCGGCATTTTGAATGATTTACGTGTTTATAGTTTTTTGTATCCAGATCTTGATTTAGTACTAAATTAAAATCTCCACAAAGTATATATTTTTCATTTTGGAATTCTTCAATACAGTCTAAAATATATTGATAAAAATTATCGTTATCTGCATTTGGTCCATATATGTTCACAAGGGTAATTCTCCAGTATAAGAACTAAATATGCATTTAAACCCCCACTGCGTCTCTATATATGACTCTAAGCCCTATTCTCATACCGTCGTTTACTTACGTGAGTATATATAAACCCGCAAGTAAATATACTTACGGTGAATATATCTGTCATGAGAACGCATTTGCTTACGGGTTTATATTTACTCATGTATTTTATTTGCACGACCAGCAGAGGTCCTGCAGAAGTATATTTGCGTATAACTACATTTACTAGATACGCAAATCTTGCCATGAGAACAGATTTGTTATTTGCTCATATGAGTAAAAAACTAAATGCAGATTTCACACCCGTCTGGCGTGACACAATTTCAATCCATTTCACCAGACTCATATCTTGACATTTCTGACACTGGCAGCCAGACATCACGTGACCAGTACTGTCTAGTAGTTAAGTCGGCACTAATTTTTAAAACTGCATAATTTCTTTATTGATAATGGCTAAGAAGGCAAAGGGTACACGCGGTTCATCGTGGACAGACGAGGAAACTGAATGTTTACTCAACCTGTGGCAGGAAAATGATGTAGAAAACCAATTAGATGATCCAAAAAGAAACAATGTCTCAATTTATCAAATGCTGTCTAGTGAGATGAACAAAGTTGGATACAATAAATCTAATTTACAGTGCAAAATTAAAATGCTCACATTGAAAAGGTTATGCATCGTCGCCAGTGAAATTAATAGATAGCATGAACAGAAAGAGAACAATATCGTGCATAGATGATTCAGAAAGTGACACATTAGATGATACAGAAGACACAAATATAGACAATACAGAACTACTTGATGACAGCAACACTGATAACGAAGAACCCATTGCTTCTACAGCCAATGATAATGTTAACGGTAATATAAATTACAGACCAAATGAAGAAAGTACAGATGGCGAAAAAGAGAAAAAAGGGAACGAAGAAATAAAGGAAAGTGGTAAAACAAAGAGTAAACAGCATGTGAAAGAAAACAAATCATCAAAGATAAAGCCTAAGAAAACACGTTTAGAAATTGCTTTGTCAACTGTTATGACAGCATTTGCAGACAGCAACAGTAAATTTGAAACCACACTTTTAGCATTAGAGAACAACAAAACTGATGCCGAACTGAAGAGAATAGAATTTGAGAAGCAGAGACTTGAATCGGAAGAGAGACAGAAACGCGAAGAGCGAGAGCACCAGTACCGAATGATGCAAATGATAATTGGAAGAATGAATGCGCAACATGTACTTCAACAGAACATCCCGTCCACTTCATATGATACCCACAACCCAGTCCCTATGCCTCAACATTACAGTACGCCGCATAATATGACAGCTAGTAGGCAGTGTAATATTTCTTACGATGATACAGGAGAATCATATTATGATATGTAAATCATTGCATCAAATGTAGTAAAACATGACTTTAAATGAGAGCTACAAGTACATTTTCTTTCTTCCTTTAAAAAAACGCAGATGTCGGCATATTGTTTTGTGGCATTTTCCTTTATTTGTGTTTTAATTGAAACTGATGTTTTAAATACCACATTGAGTACACATGATTTTATTGTTACTTTGGACAAGAAGCGAACCGTTTAATTATTATAGTAAGTGACATTATTTCCATTGCAATTCCATAACGTTGTGAATTTTTTGGCGAATTGTTTTTCAAAATAAAAATATAACACAGAAACTGATTTTGTCTGTTATTTATATATAGTATATTATTTAAAACACAAATGAATCCTACTCAGAAAATCAGTCATCCCGATAGCATCCTCATCACATCATACAAAGTACATTTTCAACCATTCACGAAATATGCTGCTAGATAATTTCTCAGAATTATGGCATTCACTTGAGCTTCTTCCCCAGTATCCATTCTATCCATTTCATCACCATTCTCCTCTACCTGTACAAAGACGCACGGTTCGTTCCGTAGTTCACAGAGGTTGTGAAGAATGGCGCATGCTGTGACTACGGTACTGGCAAATTCAACACCAACATCCAGTCTCTTCTGCAGACATCTCCATCTATCTTTTAAACGCCCGAACGTATTTTCAATTGTCATCCTAGCTCTACTCAGCTTGTAATTGAACACATTCTGTGATACTGTTAGATTCATTTGGTTAGTATAAGGCTTCAGTAACCAATTCTTCATTGGATAGGCAGCATCACCTAGAAGGACAACAGGCATTGTGATTTCTTTATCCCCACAATTAAGTTTCCTAAGTCACTGTGGAAACAAATCATTCACCTCGCCTCTGTAAAATATTTCTGAATTTCCAAACACCCTGGCATCATATACTCTTCCTGGCCAACCAATATTTATGTCTGTTATAATGTATCTATGATCACAAACTGCCTGTAGGATTATTGAATACCAACCTTTTCTGTTCAGGTAATCTCCATGTGCCGAGGTAGGACAGATGATTGGAATGTGGGTACCATCGATGGCACCTCCACAGTTCGGAAAACCCCAAACCTCATCGTATCCATCGATAACGGTTTTCAGAGCTGCATCGGTTGGAAATACGATATATTTCGATAACAGAGAATCAGATAGAGCAGTGCAGACATTATGAATACACTTCCAAACACTTGTTTTAGCAACGCCAAAGAGATTTGCCACAGTTCGATATTCCGCAGAGAGGCCAACCAATAGACAGCAATGACAACCCTATGATCCAGGCAGAGTGGTTCTTGCACTGCTGTAACCAGTTTTGACAAATGTGGACGAAGCTCCTCACGTAGAAAATAGAATGTTTCTTTTGTCATACGAAAGTTTTCAATCCACTGATCATTATCAAATGTTTCCTTAACAATGTATTGCCACCAGTTACGAGATCGCTCTCTCGTCCAAATTCTCTTTTCCTGAGTTAACCCCAAAAGAAGACTTGTAGTTAAACAATACTGAACATCTCTCTTCTTCTTTGCAAGCAGTAAACTGTTCATGTCGGATCCTATTAACCAACTGATGTTTTGAACAAAACTGAGCTATGCTTATATCAAATTGCACCTGCTACAATTGCCACATGTGAACGCAAAGTAAATATACTTTTGCTCACGGGTCTATTTATAATCCATACGCAAATATACTTATATGAGTAAATTTCTGCATGAGAACAGGGCTTGTAGTGTGTATCTTATAGGCAGTAAATGCTAAATGATTTACTTTTTAAGTAATTTAATACATCCCTTCGTTTCTCCTTGTCCCCGAGCCCCTGACAGTTAAGCGTTATTATTTGCAGACACGCCATGATAAGTTCTTCTCAAGATTATGTAATTTGTTATATGTGCACACACTATGTATAGATATAGTACTGTTGAGACGTATCAAGGATGAAATAGATTGTCGTTAGTTCTTGGTGTGAAACTATATAAAGCAAAGCTAGAGAAAGGACAATCAAAATATAAATGTCTAAGCAGTGGAAAGAGAAACAAAAGTCAAAAGATAAATCTAAACGAGTGAGAAAAAATAAACTTATAGTCAAAGGTCACGATATCCCCTTCCCCGACCTTTAAAAACATATTGAAACTACCTGTAAGATCATAGCCTAATAGTATAGCTATATTGCTACATGAAAATATTATTGATTATTAGTATTTTCAGGCAGTACGTAGTTAACAGCTATTTAGGATACATATTAAATATTGTGATATATAAACATATGTAAACTCGTGAATCACATAAACTCATATACATAGTTACAAAAATAGTGACAGATTGTCAGACCACCTGCTTGCTTCTTCCATGAATAGTGTTCAGTTGACCGTGTTCACGTAATTAATGAACAACAGATGTGTCCTGGCTAAAGAGTGACGGTAGTAGCGGCATTGTAATTGTCATTACGTTTTAGAATACTGTTATGATTACTATTTATAATAGCAACAATTAAAAAAATGCAATAGCAAGAAACGGTACTACTAATATTGATAGTGGATAAAATATAGTATAAATGAATATAAATTAGCTCTATGTAAATTCCAAAAGATTGTTTGGGAAAACGGGTCGTGTGACATTTGCTGTTTCTATGTCGTAATTGTTGTAAATGATGTCTGACACATATTAAGCACGAAAACCATCAGCAACCACAAACAATAACAGCTTGCTCATAGAAACTTTGTAAATACATTAATATGTTTCACACACACACACACACACACACACACACACACACACACACACACACACACACATGCGCACGCACTACCCCCTCAGTAACACATGTATATACACATACATCTAGTATACAGACATACATACATACATACATACATACATACATACATACATACATACATACATACATGCATGCATGCATACATGCATACATACATACATACATACATAAATGCGCGCGCACACACACACACATACTTACATCACCCTTTAGGACTTAACACATTCGCAAATGCACCAACAAATAGGCCTAATACATTGGTCTGTAAACGATATGCTTACATAACACTGCACACTCGTGGATGTATCAACAGTATATATTTAAATTACAATTTCTCATCGTTAAACCCATTTTCATTTACATGTACAAACTTCATATAAATGTAGGTACACATTTGGAAACGCACACACCCACACCCACCCAAACACACACACACACACACACACACACACCAACACACACACACACACACACACACACACACACACACACTCGTTTCCGTATATTAATATGAAACGTTTTTTTGCCATAGTTTTCTATGTTTGTTATTTAAATATAGCTTTGCATGACCCTGCTTAAAAGAACAAAATGAATACAAAAATTAATTTGTAAATTACAGTAGCAGAAGTTGGCCTTTATAGAAAGCAGGCGTCTATTGAAGGTGGTCCTCTGTTTCTTTCGAGATGCTTTAAGACCCGGCCTCTAATCGAGGCAGACTTCTACTTAAGACAGGCCTCTATTAAAGGATTTACGGTAGGTCTTGGATTTTTTTTTTAATTTGTTCTTGCACAAAACATCTCTTGTAATTGTATTTTGTTATTAAAACTTTCTTATGAAATTCTTGTTTTTTAAAAAGAAAACTTAGATTGTTCTGACATTCACAGTGATTTTAATTCCACGATTTGTAGAAATTTACAAAGAGGATTCCCTTTGTTTAGAACACGCACAGCCGTACGATTGAGTGGTTGTTTAGTTGTTTGATTCATTTATTTATTATAGCATAACAATTTTTATCGGGTTAAATTAATTTTTAAATGTACGATTCGATAATGTTATACATTACATTACATTACATTACATTTTTGGTTTGTACTTTTTTGTTTTTGGATTTAACGTTTGAGTTGATATTTGGATTACTCGATATTTTATGTGGGCCTTAAGATATCGACACGACAGTGCTCGACTGAGTGTGTGTGTGTGTGTCCGAGTTTGTGCGTCAATGTGCGTGTGTGTGTGCACGCGCATATATATATATATATATATATATATATATATATATATATATATATATATATATATACAGTCAAACCTGTCTTAGCGGCCATCTGTATTCATCGGTCACCTGCCTCAGCGGCCACTTTTTTCCCTCCCAAACGATTTATAACGTAAATGCACCTGTAATAAGCGGTCACCTGTCTAACGCGGCCAGCGGCCACCCAAATCGGATCCCAAATCGCTAAAATACCTGTATTAAGCGGCCACAGTAAATGTTTACTGTTACATAAATGGGATATTTAAACGGACATTCCTGAGTTTGCTGTAATTTGTAAGATGTTATGGACTAACAGAGGCTTTTTAACGATTGCAATTACATATCAAATATATTTTTGTGCATACGGTAAAATATAACTAGCTCTATATTAAACGTGTTTCTGATCGTTCTAATATCATTTTAATTCGTACGAAATTATATGAATACAAAATCCAGTTTGGACTTCTTACAAATATAAAGACGACCAGAAACACATTGAATATACTGACGCTGGTATTCTAAACAAGAAAATATATTTAATATGTAAGTTTAAAGCCGCACACCCTAGTTCCATCCAGCGAAAATAAATTATAATTTTGTTAATCTACAAACCTGTAACACACTTAGATCACGTTTTTATCAAATGGAGTGAAAAAGCAGGTTTTGTATCGATAAATACCATGGGAATCCCCATGTCCCAATTGCTTGAAATAATTTTGAAAGTTTGTATTCTGATGTCACCGGTAGATGTCGCTCGAAGCACAACAATGTCTACTTCACGACAAATTTCACAGACTTGGGGTGCGTTCTTTCCACCTCTCCTGGACATGTTCCAACTGTTCTGTCCTGGTTGTATCCCCTCTCCAGATATCGTAGTATTGGTTTTAAGGGTTTGTAACGTTTTGTATTGAGATACTTACTTGTCTGAACTTTATTGTTACTGAAAATGTTCACGAACTGTGAAGAAAAATCTCACAAATGAACAACAACAAATCGGATGTTGATTGCGCGAACCGTGCACGAGAAAACAAACCGAACCAAAATGATAACGGGCACGTGGTATACCAACGTCTGTGACATTGAAATGGAAATATCCCCTCTAAAAATAGATTAGACCTTGTCTGCTCAACGGTTTTTTCTCAGACGCGCGTGAGTTTTTCAGAAATACGAAAAATGCATTTTGTGGTATTACAAACACCAGGATTACCAGGATTACCAAAAAACACTTCAGGTGAATGGAAATGTATATTCTAAATAATAAACGGTAAGTAAAGTGCAATTTTATTTGTGAAAAAAATGTGTTTAATAGCGAAAAACAACGCCGCAATGGTTAACAACTAGCCGTAACTAGGGTGTGTCCTTTTAATCGTAGAAATATTTTATTAGTCAAAAACATCTTACAATGCAGCAAACTCGGGAATGTCCCTTTAACAACAGCGATAAGGTGCAGCGAATAACCGATCTGCCCTGTCAAAATCCTAGCTAGAACACTGATAGCCAATGATTAACACTTAATGCGCTCTAGTGGTATCGTTAAACACAAAAACAAACTTTATTTTATTTATTAATTCATTATTATTATTATTTATATTATTATTGTTATTGTTATTGTTATCGTTGTTGTTGGGGTCATTGTAACATCAGGGTTACCTATTGACCGTATGGGGCGGGACGCGGCCCAGTTGTAAAGCGCACGCTTGATGCACGGTCGGTCTAGGATGGATTCACGTCGGTGTGCCGATTGGGCTATTTCTCGTTCCAGCCCGTGCACGACGTCTGGTATATCAAAGGCCGTGGCATGTGCTATCCTGTCTGTGAGATGGTGCATATAAAAGTATATTTTGCTACTAATGGAACAATGTTACGGGTTTCCTCTCTAAGACTATATTTCAAAATTACCAAATGTTTGACATCAAATAGCCGATGATTAATAAATCAATATGCTCTCGCCCCTGCGCGTGCTGTAACCTCACCGTGGTGCAGGGGTGTAACATTCTCTTTGAGAATGGCCAATACAGCACAGAATTGAAGTTTTGAGTAAAATTCAGTATCAGTAAAATTCTGTGATATTTGTGTTTTTGTACAGTTCTTTACACTGTTTTTGTTTAAACCTTGAATTTTTATATTGATGTTGATCATCACTTTATTTATTTGCATTACCATAGTTTGACACCCAATAGCCGATGTATTTTTCGTGCTGGGGTGTCGTTAAACATTCATTCATTCATTCAATATGCTCTAGTGGTGTCCGTAAACAAAACAATCTTTAACTTTATTCAGCTGTATTTACATACCAACTTTTTAAATCTCATAGAGTAACATGTGGCTAAAGCTTCAACAATAATGTTGTCATTATAAATCGATATGCACCAGCAACTTTCCATTAAAAGCTGTCCACCGTTCTGAAGTCAAGTACTAGTTTTATGCAAGGAGCTAGAGGTTCGCATAATACAATTTTTTATTCCTAATACTGGCAATACCGAAACACACTCTGGTAATAACTTCTATGTATTTTATTATTTCAGAGGGTATTTAAAATCAATTTTTCTGTGTGTATATTTTTGTCTTTGTGCATCTTTGAGAGTGGTTGTTTCAGTTGCGTGATTAACATTGTTATTCATGATTTCTTAATGAACACTCTTCTGAAATGTGTTTCGTTTAATATTAAGTGTCGATGTTTCATAGCCTTTTACAGTAGAATAATGTTTATTCATTGATCGACGTACTTAATTCTTTTACACATATATTTAGTTTTCAGACACAAACCCTGGAATAATACTATAGCAGCTTATGGCGAGAAATCGGCGTTTTGTGGTATGTGTGCTCCTGCTTGTGTTGTGTTTGGTCTTCATCTTTGTGCGCGTCCTATACCCTCTGATCGACGAAGCAAAATTGTCTCAGATAGTGACCAGGTATTCTACGTCCATTGACAGACTTTCCAACAGCCGTCGAACTCTTGTAGACGATCAGTCCAGGATTTCCATAGCTGTGGACCCTAAAGTGAAGGACAAATCGACTATTGCTATCTATCGGGATGAGGTGTCCTGGAAGCCTCACAACAAGGTGTGCTCGTCCAAGGAAACGTTCAGGAAGGCGACTCTCAAGAGCGCTTCAGGAAATATTCCTGTGAACATTAACGAAAGCCCTGATGGGATTTCTGACAGAATCGTCAAGTTCGGCTTTTTCGAGAGTAAGTTAGAAAGGCCACTGTACAAGTGTTTAGACGAGGACAAAGATCTGGTCTTCTTAGACATCGGTGCAAATGTTGGAATCTTCAGCCTGTCGGTTGCTAAGAAAGGTCACAAGGTCATAGCGGTTGAAGTGTTGCCAGGCAACGCGGCTCGTTTGTGTAGAAGCATCAAAGAGGCCGGATTCGAGGACAGAGTTACCTTGATACACAACGGACTGTCTGACAAACGGACTTTGATGGAAATCGTTCATCGCAAAGGCATTGAAGGTAATATATTTGCCCGTATCCTCTCCACCATGTATATATTCTATAACTTACCTATGATATCCATGTCATAAACTCATGTGATGATTTAGTGTATTAACCCGATTAATAATGGTATGCAACTGTTCAAGGTATGTAGGTAATGTGTTGCTCTGGGCCATTTGCTTACAAGCTAAGGTATACGGTTAACTCCCTTGTGTACCTGGGCGCGCAAGGACTTCGCTTGTTGGTTTTGCACAGATCCATGTTTGAAGGCTAATCATTTGAAATAGGAAGTACATTCTTAAGCTTAGTGATAGTCAAGGTGTTATTTTTTTAAATGACCATTGGTTCGTAACTAGCAGTGCAAACAGTTAAGCTGTAATGAGGTTTGTTATTGATACACCTGGTTTTTCTTGTGACAAAAGTGGGGCGTAATTATTTCGGATAATTTTCAAACAAGCTGATTTTGTAAAAAAATGTAATGGCTAAACCTTTATTCAAATGACGTTTTTTGTAAGGTTTGATGAGCAACGTTTCCATAAATATATGTGTGATATCCGCCAACTCCCGCTTGAGGGTGGTTTGTATGGGTGTGAACAGTGTCACAAATGCACCCAAAATCATACAGTTTTGACACATTATGATGAAAGTAACACAAATATTTAACTAAACATATTTTAAGTAAGTCCTCTTTATAATTATGACCCTTTTTGTAATTTCCTTGAGACTAAAAATACCTGTATCTTTCTTTATTTATAAATCATAGGTGGGCATTTAGGATGTCATGGGCTGGTAAGCATGAATGTCAACTGAAGATGTCCAAATAACTGTGGTCTGCTACTCAACAAGACCTGCATATCTGAGCTAACGTTTTGAAATATTTAGTCAAGATGCGTAACATCAAGCTAATTTGTGCTAATCGTGATGGTGTCATATTACGGCGACTTTAGTTCTGTCATTTACTGTGTCATAGGATAAATAAAATTCGTTACTGGTGTTTTTTTAATATGTAAAATATGAACCTTGTCTAGTTAATCAGTATTTCTGTCTCTCTCTCTCTCTATCTCTCTATCTCTCTCTCTCTCTCTCTCTCTCTCACACACGCACGCATACACGCCTCGACTGGGATCCGAACCCAGTACCTACCAGCCTGTAGACCGATGGCATACCACGACGCCACCGAGGTGGTCTAATCGAAAAGAGTAACCCATGAAGTGGCGACAGCGGGTTTCCTCTCTCAATATCTGTGTGGTCCTTTATCATATGTCTGACGCCATATATCCGTAAATAAAATGTGTTGAGTGCGTCGTTAAATAAAACATTTCCTTCCTTCCTGCCTTCCAATACCCGATGAAACATTGTTTTTGTAGGCGGAGTCTACATCCGGGAATCTCTGAACGCCACGAAGAACACAATGTACTCTATCTATTTGGATGACCTACTGGAGGTGTTGGACTTAAAACGCGTCGTCATGAAGATCGACGTAGAGAGACACGAGGCCAAGGTATGTAGATAAATATCACATTCCAACTACACACTTCCATGGTCATGAAGATCGATGTAGAGAAAGAGATACGGGACCAAGGTATGTAGATAAATATTATATTCCTCAGCTACTAGTCCCCCGGGCCAGTGAAAATATTTCCCAATGTCTACCACTGTAGATAAATATTATATTCCACTTAGGCACTTTTATGGTCATGAACATCAACGTAAATACACGAGATCAAGGTATGCAGATATACTAGTATACCATATTTCACGAGACCAAGGTGTGTAGATAAATATCATATTCCACTTACAAGCATCCATGGTCATGAAGATCATATTAGAGCCACCTAGCTATCTTCTGGCACTTTGTACGCTATTTACTTGTTGGACGGCTCCTAACCAGTGGTTGCCTACCGAATTAACGAACTAATATGATTAGATCCAATCATCAAACTAAAAAACAATAAAGCCACACTGTCCTAAATAATTAAACCGGAATAATTTATAGGGTAGGTAATTAATGCATGAACTTGCTCACAAAAATATAAATATGATTTTTATATTTTCACTCAAACTAAAATATTGTGGAAATATGACTTTACTAATGTAAAACTATTTTATTTGCCGAAAACCTTTTAAAATGGCTAAACAATGAGAATAGTTCCTTGTCTACGTTTATAGCTTATTGCTTTCAGATTCTGGAAAAGGCTGACGAATTCTTCAAGAAAGTAGACGTCACATGCGTTATGATGGAATGGGAACGCCATCCCAGAAACCCGGATGCATATCAAATGATGGTCTTCATGGCCAGACATCATATGCTGGGATTTGACCCCCAGGACTTCAGCAAGTCGCTAGATGCTTTCACCTTCGCCAAATGGCCCCGAAACGTCATGTGGCGTAAGGTTCGCGACTATGGACCGTGGACAAACTAGATATGAAATTAATAGTGTGTTTGTGAGTGGGCGTACTGGAATATATATCTTTTCTATTTTCTCAATCGACCGAGAACCGTTTCGGGTTTTTGAGGTTTTCTTCGGGTTTTTTTTAATTTGGATAAATAGTTTACCACACTGCTTTCCTTATACTATAAAATCTGCACACAGCACAGTAAATATCCCAACCTTAGTGAAGTAGTGAGATCGTCTGCTACACGATATATACACGAAGAATATATATATATACAGTCAAACCTGTATATAACGGCCACCCAAGGGACCTGACAAAAGTGGCCATTATGGAGAGGTGACCATTATATACAAGTTCAAAATTATAACCCATATATTAAAGAATATCACAACTGTCATAAAAAAGATGTCGCATTTTTAAACTATTCCCACACTGGCTTGTTTATGTCATCATTGCCTGTTGCTTTCTTCTGCCTTTTTCTTTTGGCTGAAACATTATTGTCAAAATCGGCCAGAACATCAGCTTTCCTTTTTAAAATAGAATTAATCTGAAAACGTCCTACACCAAAATGATCGGCGATCTTTCGCGCACTTAAATTGCCTTTCTCAGATTTGTTAATAACGTCGATTCTCTGTTCTAACGTTAAAGCAGTACTATTTTTTCGGTGGCATTTTACATACAAATATATTCGTTAATATATTTCGCAAACGCTAACACTGACTTGCAGAAGATATTTTGTGTAATTGAAGGTTATTGCCCATGTGGCATGTTTGACTCATTTGTTTGTTTCATGTCACTGCTAATCCTTCAGTGTGGTATGACCGTTGATTATAGCTGAATAAGATCAGGAGTCGCTTAAATAATCCGACATCTGCAATGACCGCCGCCTTCAGCTTAGATTAGATATGTTTTAAACGTGCTCACATACCTCTATGGTTTCGAGCACGCCTATCCCCAGTCCGGCCTCCGATATAATAAAATTTTGAAATTTTAAACTGGAGGCCAAAAAGAGTAAATATATTATGTCGACATTAATAATTTTGAATGCGTTCCCAAAAGAAATACAGAAATCCCTACTCTACACCTATATAATTATTTAAAATTAACGCAAATTTAGATGGGGAAGTCTAAAAGTAAAAATACAAAAATTATAATTTATTAAAAAAAACACAAACAAAAAACACAACAATTATTTAGTCCCCAGAGGCAAGGGAAAGGGTAGAGGGGTAAGCCCGGCCCACAGAAAAGTTATATTAAATTTAATATTTATTTAAAATGATTACCAATCGTATTTCGGGCCTTGGTGTGACCAGGAGGAAGGGGGGGAGGGGGCGAGAAGGGGGGCCGGAACTTTCACAGAAACCTACGGCCAAACCGCCTACGCCCTGTGGCCCCAAAAAACCTAACCACCGGCACCACAACCACACACCCCACCCCCCACCCCACCGTGTCCAACCGCAGCGCGATCCAGTCATGGCAATCATTTGTAGAAGGTCACTAGTAGAGTGACCTAAAGCTTTAGTAGAAGGTCACTAGGAAAGTGTCCCAACCCAGTTACCTGCCCTGTGGAATTATATAATTGTTTAATTAAAAATCTAAAACATAGTTAAAATAATGATAAAAAATATAAAACAGATTAAATGAGCGAGCATGCCAGTAACCTACATTATATTTTATTTTATTTTATTTTTAAAATAGATATTAAACAAATTAAAAAAGACGAACTATACATGTATAAGGTGCAGTTTCCAGAACGGGGAGGGGATTACTGCCAGATAAGCCTCCCCCCCATAATCCGAGCAACAATCACACATTCAATCATACAACATATATACATTACACAACAAAACAAGACAACAAAAATTAAAACTAATCGGCTAAAGATAAAACCCCGCCCAGCCCCCCCCCCCCCCCCGACAAAACGGGGGGCAAGGCGGAGAAACCCCAACCAATCTAATACATTACACAACAAAACAAAACAAAAATTAAAAGTAATTGGCTAAAAATAAAACCCCGCCCGGCCCCCCAAATAAAACGGGGGGGGGGGGGGGGGGCAAGGCGGTGAAACCCCAACCAATTTAAATATTATAAAAAAAAAAAAAAAAATATATATATATATATATATATATATATATATATATATATATATATATACATACATATATATATTTAACTGCACACACACCCCACTAAAATGTGGGGGGGGGGGGGGGGGGGGCAACGGGCATTACAATTTATTATATATTAAAAACTACAATAAACAAGTAGCCAAAAAGATTAGCCTATAGATACCCAGTGTTATCCCAAGTATAACCCTAGAATTTTACAACAAGAAGGTGAGAATTACCCCTAGCTTAATATTATAATGAGAAAATAAGGTTAATTAATAATAAAAAATTAAATAAATTATTAAATTCCGGGGAGAGCGACTGGAGGGTAAGAAAGGAAAAATAAATATTAATTTTAATTTTATTTTAATAGTTTTAATTCATCCAGGTACCGGACTAAGCGAGATAGCACTCCCAAAACGCATACCCTAATGGACATTACGTGCATATAATAAGGGGGAGTCCCAGTCGGGGCCGGAGAAGCGACAACCAAGTATTGCCCCCGACCCCCGGGAACTTTCCAAATGCGATTCCAGGACCGCCGCTCGGTGCTGTTTACCTGCTTATGAGCCCGGCGCCCAGATGTAATTTAATAGAAACAAAACATTAGATAAAATATTACAAATAAATGATACATGGTAAATCAAATATTTAGATATTAACCTTTGTCTCCATCACATAGGCCATTAATAACCTATCTATAGTTAATTTATACTGTTTATTTGGGTTTAATAATTTTTTTGGATTAAAAACAATATTATTTTTATGAAAAAAGTGTTTTAATTTAGTTCTGTTATTTGTATATTTATTGCAGAAGAATAAAAAATGATTTACATCTTCTGCCACATTACAATGGGTGCAGTTAGGACTGCTACGTTTTTTCATTTTAAATTTAGTTTGGTTTAAAGCGACAGAAACACCCATACGTAATCTAGTAATTATTTTAGTAGATTTAATATTAAATGATATAGGACCCTGTGAGGAGACAACAGGTTTAATATTAGCGTGCCATGCTCTCGTCCTATGGTTCCACTCTGTTTGCCATAGACGGTCAACGCATGGCACAATTATTGAATAAATTTCACTATAATTATACTTAATTTTAACCTTAACTTCCTCATCCAAAACAGCTCTTTTAGCACACTGATCAGCCATTTCATTGCCATGGATACCCACATGAGCGGGTACCCACTCAAAGACGACCTCCACCCCTGCCTGAACAATTTTATTGTAAAAGCTGATAATATTTTTAACAATTTCGGGCCTGACACTGTGGGAACCATCTATGGCATTAAGGGCACTCAAGCTGTCAGATAATATTATAAATTTATTTTGGTCGTCCAGTTTATTATGGTTATTTAAAATCCACACCAGGGCATATTGTATAGCCAACAGCTCCGTGGTGTAGACCGAAACATTATCAGTCAGTCTGGCTCTATAATAACTATATCCATTTAATTCCTTGACGGCAAAGGCCATACCAGTTCTTCCCTTTATGGGGTTCTTGGAGCCGTCTGTATAAATTTGTAAATAATTTTTGTATCTTTCCCCCATAATAATTCTAAAAAGAGTATTTTTAAACACTGGTAGGTCTATTTGTGCTAATTCATTTTTAATAAAAGGATTTACCTTAGGGGGTATAAGAACCCATTGGGCTTTGAATCTAGCACTACAATCACTTATAGGTAGATTCGCCACCCCAAAATCATTAGCAAAACGTAATAGATAAGAATAAATGGATATATTGGAGTCCCTGACTTACTGAGTATGTAGGGAAGTAAGTTTATTTATTGGGTTATCTCTAACCAAGTTTTTAGTTTTATATAAATGTTTTAGTCCCTGCTTTATTCTTCTAAGGGTAAGTGGTAGCACTCCAAGTTCAGCTAGGACACTATCATGGGGCGTGCAAACAGAAGCTCTAGTAATAGTACATAGTGCCCTGTTATACACGCTCTCAAGCCTCTTAAGCTGGGTGTCACTGGCACACCCAAAGGCCTGCGCACCATATTGAAGTCTTGAGACTATGAATGCCTCAAAAATCATGAGCAGAGTTTTCCTATCATTGCCCCATGGGACAGCTGATAATACTTTTAATAAATTTATATAATATTTACAAATGCCAACTACATTGGCTATATGCTCGACAAAAGAGAGACGCTGGTCAAAGGTCACTCCCAAAAAGCGGACCGATTTGACTTGAGTAATTTCTTTACTATCATACATTAAATCTAGTTTTGGCATGGGCTGACCGATTCTGCCCAGAAAAGAAATAGAACAAGTTTTAGATTGGGAAATGGTAACCCCCCCCCCCCCCCCCCCCCCAGTCCTCAGACCAATTTTGTAAAACATTTAAATCCGACTGGAGGTCTGTTTTAACCAATTCAAAAGTGTTCCCTACCATCCAGAAGGCTGTATCGTCCGCGAACAGACCGATACTTAATTGAGAATTTTTAGATACATTGTCAGTGAGTGATTTTGCCAAATCATTAATAGAGATGCCGAATAACGTTGGAGCTATCACTGACCCCTGTGGGATGCCATTTTCCAGTTCCAAACAGGGTGAAGAATAACCTTTAAATATTACCGTAAAACTTCTATTATTTATAAATCGATTAATAAAATTAAACATAGATCCTCTTACACCCATTTTATATATTTTTTGTAACAATCCGTGCCTCCAGACCATGTCGTATGCCTTTTCAATGTCCACGAAGACATCGGCCACCTTGTGTTTCCTCCTAAAGGCGTTTTTTACCTCGGTCTGTAAACGAACAAGATGGTCAGTGGTCGAGTGGTTTTTTCTAAACCCACTTTGAAACTCAGTAAATAATTTATTGAGCTCCAGGAAGTGGGTAAGGCGAATATTAACCATATACTCCATGGTCTTGCAGACACTGGATGTCAATGAAATCGGACGGTAATTTTTTGGATCAGTAAGGTCCTTTCCCCTCTTTGGGAGAGCAAACACTTCTGCGTGCTTCCAATTGAGGGGGAGGTACCCTTGTTTCCAAATTAAATTAAACAACTCCAAGAAAAGTTCAAGTATATTGGTGGGCATATGTTTAAAAAATAAATAACTAAATTTATCTGGCCCTGGGGCTGAGCCTTTACGATGCTGAAAAGCTTTGAGCAATTCTTGTAGTGTAAATGGAGTGTCATAATCGTTCCCGCTTTCACGGAACTTGGAATTCAGGGGAATTTTATTATATTGTTCCATAAATATTTTACGTTTTTGAAATTTTTTAGAAAAATTAGCAGTTGCAGAATTTTGTTTAAAAATTGCTCCCAGAATATTTACTTTATCCTGATTTGTTGTATATATTTTACTATTTTTTAAAATATTAGAAAAACTGCCCGGTTCCCCCTGAATTCTTTTGATCCTAGACCAGACCTCCCCACCAGTCGTGCCTTCGCCAATAGAGCTGACAAATTTCTCCCATGAGGCCTTTTTTTTTCCTTAGCTATTGTATGGACAAGTTTATATTTAGCATTCTTAAATTTATTTATATTTTCCTCATTTTTATCTTTTTTAAGTTTATTTCTTTCTTTCTTTATTTATTTTTTAAGTAAATTCAACTCATCGGTCCACCAAGGGACTGAGTTTATTCTACCTTTTTTCCCTCTTACCGGTATAGTTTTTAAAGCAATATCAATTATAGTTTTAATTAATTTATCATTAAAAATATCAATATTAGTATTTATAATCTGCTCAGGATTAATATCGGCACACATACTCTCAAAACGTGGCCAATCAGCTTTACTAAAATTCCAATTATGTTTTTGTTTATTCGGTTCTTCCCAAAGACAGGTTTTATTAAAAACGGTTTTAACAGGGAGGTGGTCACTAACAAATTCATTGAGCACTTCCCGCTCACACTTAGCTGCCATGCCCCTTGAAATAAGGGTGACGTCTAGACATGACCAAGTGTGATAAGCATCTGAGAGAAAAGTCGGGGTGCCATCTTTTAAACAGACCAAATCATTACTATCCATTAAATTTTCAAGTATTTGGCCTGAAGCATTGGTAACTTTCGAGCCCCAAACAGAATTATGACTATTAAAATCACCTGTAATTATTACATCCAAATTACTGTTACCAATAATTTTTGAATAATCATTAACATTTATTTTAGCATTACTGGCACCCGGATGTACATAAAAATTAAATATATTAAAATTATAATTAAGGCCATGTATAGACACGCCCAAAGATTCAATATTGGGATGAGTGGCAACATGTGGAAGTCTAGAGTGGGCGATGCCCTCCTTAATGAATGTAGCTATGCCCCCCCCCCCCCCCCCCTAGAAGTGACCCCACTATTGAAAAAGAGACCAGTATAGCCTGAAATTTTATAATCTAAAAATACTTTTGATTGCCTCTCTTTATTTGTTAAATTAGTGATCCAGGTCTCTTGAATGGTGATCACATAAAAATTATTATTATTATCATTTAAATATTTTTTTAATTCAGGCCCATGTGTGCGCAACCCTTTGGCGTTCCACTGTACCACTGTTAGACCTTTAATAACATTAGCATTATTCTTATTACATTTACAGTTACTATTGTTGTTATTATTAATATTATTATTACTATTTATCACTACTTTAGATCTTGTACCCATTATAGGGGACGAAACAATACTAAGTTAGAGTTAAATAAAATTATATGCAACCTAGTTAACTGTGTTGTTAATGTCTTGCAACAGGTCAACCAAGTTGCGTTCCCTAAACCATTTAATAGTTCTAGACTGGACCGACCCTATTTCTATTTTAACAGCTAAGTGCCTGTCAACAATTTGACATGCCACTTTAGTGGCTTCCTCAATGTCAGCAATATTGTATTTGGAAGGGGGGGGGGGGGAGTAATTTTAAGTGCTCCATCCAAAATAAGGCCTGAAATTATTCTAACGAACTCGAGCTTACTAACCTGATTATCTACGTTACCATTATAGATTGATTCCCCCCCCCCCCCTGAGTTCTAATGGGTCTTTCCTGGGTCAGTGGTCTGGGTGGGGGGGGGGCACGATTTACCAATGGGGGAAAAGAGCGAACAGAGGCGGGGGGTGCAGCTGGAACTCCCACGTCTCCACCATGATGGCGATCTCTTATCTTAGAGTCCGCCAACACCCTGATAGCTTTTATGTGCTCCGGGCATTCCTTAGAATGAGTGCAGTGAGGACCCCGACAGTTCGCACAGAAGATTTCTCTTGTGCACGGACTGTCCGGGTACCTCTTGGGGTGGCTGGCCCCACACCGGAAGCATATAGGATGTTCCCTAGTAGATCTGCACCTCTTAACAGAGTGACCCTCACCTCTGACACTTTGCACATTTAATGGGTTTATCCAAATAATTATGCATATGAAATCCTATGCCATTAATTAAAATAATATCCACTTCCGTAGGGCGGGACAGGAGGATATCAATATAGCCATTATGCCAAACAGTGATATTGGCTATTTGCAAATCACTGTTTGCCTTCCTGGCCCTAATGAGAATATCAATCCCCTTGGCCCCAACTAAATTGGTTTTGGCTATACGCCGCAACCCAAGATTTGGGGGTACTGCAGCCCATTGCCTACCAGTTGCCCCCACCCCTCCTCCCCTGTTAACTATCTGAAAGGGGGTCTGATTAGAATTAGAGGCGGGGACAGACTGCATTGGAGCAGCACTCCCCCCTTCTCTAGCCGGTGTAACCTGTTTATAAAAGGGGGCGGTACCCTCCTGAATCCGCCCTGGGTTGGATGATGGGGGGGGGGGGGGGGGAATGTTCTTAGTCCATCTCAACCTCAGTGCCAATTAGAGGGAGGCTTCTATTATGTTTAGTAGACGGGAGTTGAACTTTATTTTTTATCTTGGGGCGTTTAATTTTGGGCACCAATTCGATGTCCTTCTTTAAAAAATCTGAGTTTTGAGGTGAGCCCCCCGAACCAGACCCTGGCGAACATGATTTTTTTCTTTTATTCTTTTTTTTGTCCAAAACCTTGGTAAAGCCGTCTACGAGTTTTCCTTGGGGCTCCAAATGATATACTTCCTCTTGCCAGAAGCCTAAGGCAGCTGTTGGAGCACTAATGTTTGGCACGGAGACAACCGGTTTGTTTACATTAGCAAACCCACCGGCGATCTCCGAAGTACGCTCGGGACCCGAGTCGATAGCAGCCGAAGTAGACACTTCGGCAAAGCTCGTACGAGTCCGGTTACCGAATGAATCGTTGCTGACCAGCCTGTGGAGCCGTTCGCTCTCCCCCGACAGACTGACCAGGGCCGGTGCCAGCGCCGCCGGCGAGAGCCCGACAGGACCCATCACCGGCATCCGCCCGCACCCCAGCTCTGGGTTCTGTTACACACTTCTGCAGTACAACAGCAACCGTGTCGGTGCACCCGGGGAACGGTCTAATATGAAACAGAGGGCCAAGGGCAGCAAAAGGGGCGTCCACAACGGTTTTAATGAATGTTTGCCCATCTGTTAATCTAGTAAAGAAAAAAATAGTATCTTTAATGTTTTGATGGGTTGTATTTTGCATGGCAGCTATGGAATGCTGTAAAAACAGCAGTCCATAGGCCGTGGGATCTAGACTTCCAAAAAGTACCCTCCTCAATCCTACAATGTACTTTTTTGTTACTGCTTTAATTTTTTTAACACGGATTGGGAGGGAGGACCGTTCCTCTAGTGGACCGAACTGGTTGCTGGTGGGGATGTTAGAAACTATCTCACCTGTGCTGGACTCTAGATCGGTTTCCTCAACAACAAGAGAAGTATCCGGTTTTCTCTTTCTATTTTCTTTGCTGGGGGGTGGGGCCTGGGGGGTAGAGATGTTCATAAATCCTGACTGTGTTCTAGTCTTCATGCTGTCGTTGTTACTTACCTGTTGAAGACTATCTCTGGCTCTTTTCAGATGAGGGGGTGGGGTGGGTGGGGGATCTGGGGGATTTTAACAAAGACTTACCATCAGACAGGGCGGGGGACTCCGATCAAGGAGTACCCCCCCCCCCCCCCCCCCGACTGACTCAATTCAATTTTAGTTCTTTTAAATTGGGAGTGCGGTGTAACGAGGATGGAGGAGTTAAGCCCTCCCCCAACCTCGGAACTGGATTCTGGATCCAAACTGTCTTTCAAGCTCCAAAAAACGTCAACCGTCCTCTTTCCGGAAACTGCCGATGTGGTGCCGCCTTCAGCAATTCATGTTTGTTTACCAATCATGTCTGGCTAGAAACAATGAAACACCTAACATAATCATCATTTGTTTAGTTTCTCGAGACTTAATAGAGTGACCATACATACAGATAACATTATGTACAGCCAATCGGAAGTCGTCTACTATTCAGTGAGGATGCTGAGAACCAATCGAATTACACCACCCGTAACTGCGTGTCACGGAAGTTACTGAGTGTCCGTTTGTTTTTCAGTTACTATCAGAGAATTACAATGGAACTTTACTTTGACAGAAAATAAACCCAAAGCTACAGACATGGCCATGTAAACACATTTAATTTATAATTCTTAAGACGACTGAAAAAGTAAAGACATAATCAGGGTCAAAACATAAACCAAAAAACGTCTTTACGACGATCATCTTGTGACCGTTATAGCAGATTCAACCTGTGATTTTCGGTGAAAAATAGTGACCGCTGGCCGTTAGGGACAGGTGACCGTTATGTACATGTCAAATAAGGAAGGAAATGTATTTGGGGATTTGTAGTGGCCGTTATAGGCAGGTGACCGTTATGCATAGGTGACCGTTAGACCAGGTTATATATATATATATATATATATATATATATATATATATATATATATATATATATATATAAACAAGCATGAAAAATTGACTTTTATTGACGAACAATTAAAAATAGCATCAAAACACTTGAAATTAAGTATCACTGACTGCCTTATGGCAGTTTTGACTATAATAAGCATAAGATACGAGTTGGGGAAAGTGTCTCTGTATTATTATACCTGGCCGTTAGGAACATCATAAGCGTTCGGGACTGGGTGTAGGTGGGGGTCGGGGGTCACACGCACACACACACACACACACACACACACACACACACACACACACACACACACACACACCAATGTGTAGGGGGCGGCAATGGACACATTAGGTCAAAATGAGCTGGCCGGAAATCTTCACCATGTATTTCCATCATTTTACTCACAATATTAGCTGTAATCCATGTTAAAATGCAATCCGTAAATAAAAATGTGTTGAGTGCGTCGTTAAATAAAACATTTCTTTCTTTCTTTTTTTCCTAGGAGATTAAGTTCGGGCAGACAACTGTTCCTACGGACTTGCATTCCGTTTACACCAGTACAGAACACCCACAAATATAGAACTGCGATTTTTAGCAAAAAATAAGCTTTGCTAACAAAAAATATTCACAGGCGTAGGCAGGGCCGTACCCACCGGTGGGCAGAGGGAGGGGGCAGTTGCCACCCGCGAATCTCACTTCTTTTTGTATAGTGTTTCATTTGTTTATAAAAAAGTAGTGTGCCCCCCCCCCCCCCCCTTAGGATTTTGATCAGGGTATAGCCCTGGTAGGAAGCGGGGGGGGGGGGGGGGGGGGGGGAGGTTGTTTGGCCCCCTAACCCCCGACACACACATTGTAGCATCAGCGATGCTTTTCTAAATGTACATGTATTTTTATATTTTCATTGGCATGCTGTCTTTGTGTATATATATTAGTAAACTGAACATTATCGATTTGATACAGTGTTTGACATATCTTCCAATAAACGTATTTGATCAAGGGGAGCAATGTAGACTCGTTTCATGTGATTGTAAACAGGAGTTTTCTTCCGTAATTATTGGGGGCCGTACAGAAGTGTGTTTTGTTTAACACCGCCGGAGCGCATTGATATATTAATCATACACTATTGGATGTCTAAAGGGGGCCGTACAGGTGACAGTACTATATTAATTGAAATCCCATAGGGAACAGTATTAACGTATGTTTGTTTGTTTGTTTTGTTTAACGACATCACTAGAGCACATTGATTTATTAATCATCGGCAATTGCATGTCCAACATATGGTCATTTTCACAGTCATAGAGGCAACACTACATTTTTTTCCATTAATAGCAAGGGATCTTTTATATGCACCATCCCACAGACAGGATAGCACATACCACGGCCTTTGATATACCAGTCGTTGTGCACTGGCTCTGACGAGAAATAGCCGACGGGGATCGATCCCAAACCAACCGCGCATCAAGCGAGAGCTTTACCACTGGGCGACGTCCCGCCCAAGGGGGCCGTACATCTCACAATACTATATTAAATAAAAATCCCATAGGCAACAATGTTGCAAAACACAGCAGGGGTGGGAATTCTCCTCGGATCCGCGGTTTTCCTCTCGTGGAACATTGCGTTTCCTCGCATTTTAATCGCCCCTTTCGTGGGTGGGGGGAGGGGGAGGGGGAACGGTCATGTAAACTTCTGGGCCCAGATTTTCGAGCCTATCTTAGGGCTACGATATCGTAAAACTGTCCTAAATGATGACGTTATACATCAAATTATGTTGTGACGTCATTATGAATCTAAATGCGGCCGCGTTTCTTACTTGGTATCATTTTTAAAGGGAGCGAGTAAGCTTTTGCCGGCGTTGCGATGCAGCGTGGGATATATGAAGTAAAAATTGCGGTAAGGACCAGTTTAGATTTCCTCTTTTTTACAGTTCACCAATTCCCACCCCTGCATAGGCAAAACACTAAGTGCAATACATCAATCAACGTATGGTCCATACATATGAACACTCCAACCCTTCCCCAAAAGTATTAACTGAATAAAGTGGAACCTTTTATGGCTCATTTTCAATATAACCGGATGTCTTTACAACACCCCTACTTTCAGCACCGTTCAGACACGTCTCCACTCAAAATTGTAGTACTTGGTTTTACCGGTACACCAAACATGTTTTAAGCACAAGGCTACTTGACAGTGTTACTAGATGAAATACAATTGCATACATTTAGTATCTAGATAAAAACATTAAACAACAACAACAACAAAAAACGCAAAAAACCCCACACATGTATTACCAATGGCATAACTGGCTGCGTTAACTGTTCTATCAACAGTGCACCTCGACCTTTGACCCAGCCGAATGTTATTTGATTTACAGCTACATACAAATTTGCGACAAGTTTGTCGATGCGTCAGTTAAGTTATTTGATATAAAACACAGTTTCAGTACAATACAATCAGCTCCTTGGAATTGTCACCTATAAAAGGGCTGGTCAACAATTACATAACGCTCTAGTGAAAGGATCCACCGAGGTTGTTCGATCCTGCGGCGCAAGCACCTCAAGCGAGCACTCAATCGACTGGGTTAAATCGCGCCTAATAATGTATAGTATTAAAGGCCATGGTGTGTCGAGTTCTATTTGTGCAATCTAATTAAAATTAGCTCCACTGGTTAATTACTATTACCTGTGGATCTAACAGCACCCCGTTGGAGCTCATGCCAGTGATTTGAAAAGAATTTGAAAACATTCAGGATTATGCCGAGGGTATACGAAATGTTTCGGGTGAATTACGAAGTATGCCGGAAACTAATTTCAATATAAAATTTTATATAAAATTAGTTTTAAGACGAACAAAAAACCCGTGATGGTATAGTCATCAAATCTGTTTATAGTAGTATACAATCCAGAGTTTATTACTACACTTTCCCCCGTGTTTTTCAGTGTTGAACTAGACCAACACGTTCGCCTATTGCATAGCTTGTCTCGCTGGATATTTTTAGAATTTGTATGCTTCCGAATAACGCTATAAAAGGCGAAGTGTAATTGGTCAATATTTAAATTGTTATTTATAGATGAAATGTCACCTGGACAAGGGAGTCCACGCAATGCTGTTAGATCTACTGGTAGACCTACGCAACGACAAATTTCACAGAGTGCGCACAGACTTGGGGTGCGTTCCTTTCACCTCTCCTGGACATGTTCCAACCGTTCTGTCCTGGACAACAAAAGGAATGAGTTTGGAACAGGAAGTTACTTTACGAACATGGGTGCTTCTGTTTAGGAAGTGACTGCTGCAGCAATCATGATACTTGAATCGGAATAAGACGACACTGACCATGTTGACTATACTACAGTGTTTGAAATAGTAAATGTTATATATTTTGTATAAACCGCAATTAGCCTACATTTGCTATAAGGAACCGGGTACTAGTGCCTAACCTATTGTTATTAGCAATTAGATGCACCGTTTATTATTGGTGGTGGTGGTGGGTGGTGGGTGGTGGTGGTAGTGGTGGTGGTGGTGGTGGTAGTAGTATCAGTAGTAGTAGTAGTAGTAGTAGTAGTAGTCATCAGGGGTGGAGAGGCACTTCCCCTCCCCAGGACGAAAATGTAAGAATTTTGTTTCCTACTCTATTTAAATAAAGGTAACAATATAGCTTGTGTCACCCTCCCCCACCCCCCAAGGTTGTATCCCCTCTCCAGATATCGTAAGACTTAGCAAAATTATTGGTTTTAAGGGTTTGTAACGTTTTGTATTGAGATACTTACTTGTCTGAACTTTATTGTTAATGAAAATGTTCACGAACTGTGAAGAAAAACCTCACAAATGAACAAGCAAACGACAACAAATCAGATGTTGATTGCGCGAACCGTGCACTAGAAAACAAACCGAACCAAAATGATAACGGTCACGTGGTATACCAACGTCTGTGACATTGAAATGGGAATATCCCCTCTAAAAATAGATTAGACCTTGTCTGTTCAATGGTTTTTTCTGAGAGGCACGTGCCTTTTTATGAAATACGAAAAATGCATTTTGTGGTATTACAAACACCAGGATTACCAGGATTACCAAAAAACACTTTAGGTGAATGGAAATGTATATTCTAAATAATAAACGGTAAGTAAAGTGCAATTTTATTTGTGAAAAAATGGGTTTAATAGCGAAAAACAACGGCGTGATGGTTAACGACTAGGGCGTGTCCCTTTAAGGCATTATTTCAGTTAAATTATTTGATATAAAACAGTTCCAGTACAATACAATCAGCTCCTTGGAATTGTCATCCATAAAAGGGCTGGTCAACAATTACATAACGCTCTAGGGAAAGGAACCACCGAGGTTGTTCGATCCTGCGGCGTAAGCACCTCAAGCGAGCACTCAATCAACTGGGTTAAATCGCGCCTAATAATGTATAGTATTAAAGGCCATGGTGTGTCGAGTTCTATTTGTGCAATCTAATTAAAATTAGCTCCACAGGTTAATTACTATTACCTGTGGATCTAACAGCACCCCGTTGGAGCTCATGTCCAGTTGAACTTTCATTCGACCAATCAAAATCATGCTAGTGATTTGAAAAGAATTTGAAAACATTCAGGATTATACCGAGGGTATAAGAAATGTTTCGGGTGAATTACGAAGTATGCCGGAAACCAATTTCAGTATAAAATTTTATATAAAATTAGTTTTAAGACGAACAAAAAACCCGTGATGGTATAGTCATAAAATCTGTTTATAGTAGTATACTATCCAGAGTTTATTACTACACTTTCCCCCGTGTTTTTTAGTGTTGAAATAGACCAACACGTTCGCCTATTGCATAGATTGTCTCGCTCGATATTTTTAGAATTTGTATGCTTCCGAATAACGCTATAAAAGGCGAAGTGTAATTGGTCAATGTTTAAATACGAAAAATGCATTTTGTGGTATTACAACACCATGATTACCAGGATTACCAAAAAACACTTCAGGTGAATGGAAATGTCTATTCTAAATAATAAAGGGTAAGTAAAGTGCAATTTTATTTGTGATGGCGTAATGGTTAACAACTAGGGCGTGTCCCTTTAAGGCGAATTTGTTTACTGAAATCATACTTCACTTAGATTTTACTTCCATACATCCGAAGTTGTTTCTAAAGTAAAGTAAAGTTTGTTTTGTTTAACGACACGACCAGAGCACATTGATATATTAATCATCGGCTATTGGATTCCATAGACAGGGTAGTACATACCACGGCCTTTGATATGCCAGCTGTGGTGCACTGGCTGGAACGAGAAATAGCTAACAGAGGAAACCCGCTACATTTTGTTAATGCAGCAAGGAATCTTTTATATGCATTTTCCCACATACAGGAAAACACATACCACGGCCTTTGACCAGTTGTGGTGCACTGGTTGGAACGAAACAAAATCCCGTGCGATCCTGTGACGCAAGCACCTCAAACGAGCGCTCAAACGACTGAGCTAAATTCCGCCCTCCCAAGTGGTTTTTTGTTGTTGTTGTTGTTTTTTAACTTTTTTATATTGTCCCCAGAAACATAAGCAAGATCAAGGCTGGGACTTTGATTCATTGCTGTACATGATATTATTGTATATACATAAACGATACATAATTAAAGCTATATACTCGTATATAATGCACTTATTAAACAATATGTGTATACATATGTGTGTGTGTGTGTGTGTGTGTGTGAGAGAGAGAGAGAGAGAGAGAGAGAGAGAGAGAGAGAGAGAGAGAGAGAGAGAGAGAGAGAGAGAGAGAGAGAGAGGCAGGCAGGCAGACAGGCAGACAGGACAGAGACAGATAGACAGACAGACAGACAGACGTGTGGAGTAACAGGGATGAAGCCGAAGATAGACGAAAGGGATCACAAAGGGCACGAGCCGTATGCACACATGCATAGTATTCAATATTAAGATGAAACAGATAGGCTTAACATGATACTGTAAAACGGGATATTAGCAATGCAAAAGCCTTACATAACTGAAGGGGAAATGTTATGGAGACTAGGAAGAAGAGTACTAGAAATAGAAATAAAGAGTATATTTTGTTATTAATAAGTTTATACATGAATTATACATGAATTTATACAATTTATTTGAGAAACTGCTGCCAAGTATTTATACAGACAATTTTTATAAAATATATTTTTTTCAATCTATATTTTATCAATAATGAATCTTAGCATTGCGTTTTTATTGAATGTGATATTTTGTAATTTCGTTCTATATATATAATACTTAATATTAATAATCAACCAATTAATAAAACAATGGTTTTATCCAACTGAAAATTTTCACCCTTTTTAATGCCCATTCTACTATTGCTTTCCATAGGACTGTAACTTTAGAGCACTCATAAAATAAGTGTTCCAGTTTTTCTGGCATAAGATGGCAAACATCGCCGATATTAGAATCAACATATTTTATTTTATTTCAAAATATATTTGTAGCTGTTATCCTGTGTAAAATTGTATACTGAAACCATAATAAAGATGGGTCTTTAATAGTTTTGAATGGTAGAGCATATTACTTTCCCCATTCTTGTGAAGTGAAGTCAAACCCCAATACTGAATATATTTTTTGAGACGTAGGAACTATTGTAGTGCGATTTAATATTGTGTATAGGCCTATTTGCTTACTTAGGTTTATATCTTTTAAAAATAGTTTTATTTTAGACGGAAGAATCGGGTTGTAAACAGTGTTAAAACTTTGGTTGTTTGATTTTGTTGTTTTACAAACATATAATTTAATGGCTCTGATTAAAGAAGCATATTCTAAAAAATTGGATTGTACTTGATATTTTGTTATGAAAGTATTGTAATTAAATTAATATCCCAATTTCGTCTATTAGATCTTGAATAAATACTATGCCTTTTTGCAAATACTTCATATAAATAAAAGGTTTGCCGTGGTTTTTTTTTTTGTTTTTTTTTTATTTTGCTATTGTACCAAATGTTAAGGCTCAGTAAATCTTCATTATTATCAGGCGTTTCTTTCTGTTGAAAGATAAGCCAGCTTTGTAACACATCTTTCCAAACTTTATTTTTAATTTTTGTTATTTTTAGCTGAATATAATAATCTCCATATTTAATCATATTTGCTGTCATTAAACCTGTTACAGCTTGGAAAAGATGTTTCCATTTCGAGTTTGATATTAGAAGTCTTTTTAACCAAGTAGCTTTTAACGCAGTTGTAACATTTTTAATGTTTAGCATTTTGATGCCTCCATTTACATAGTCTTGCATTAGTACTTCTCTTTTGACTTTTTCTGGTTTGATTTGCCAAATAAAATTTTAAAACATTATAGTTATTTGTTTTGTTACTTGATCTAGTACATTTGGTAATACAATTAATAAATGTATTCTTTTTTTAAATCATTAAGGTTTTGATAACAACGACGCTATCCAGTGGAGTTAATTTTCTAGTAGACCATTGTTTTAACTTTTTTTTTTCATCTCCATTAACTTCGGTTCAGATTTAGTTTGAATCATTTCTTCAATATTAACTGAAAAATATACTCCTAGTAAGGAAAAGGTTTCTACACCCCATTCTAACTTCCATTTTGGATGATGAAAAACATCTTTGAATATTGTTTACTACTGCCTATCCAGATGATTTTTTATTTCGAGTAGTTAATTATACTACTAATGTCTATCAACTCGTTTCTTTTTTCTTTTCTTTTTTCTAATAAATCGGAATTTACAGTTGTGACCTTCCCGATCCACAATAACCACTAACTGGATTAAAAACTTTAATAGACCGCAGAAGTCACGTGTACCAAGATTGATAAATCCGAATTATCCAACCATGGTACTAAACAATTGCCATGTGTACAGGTTATCACATGCAATTAAATACAATTATTAGATATAGACTGTGTGATATTTAATATCACATTATTCAATGCAATAAACTAATTGCCCGATTAATAAATTGACTAAATAGCTAAAACATTGAGCACACACGTTCTTGACAAAATTACATAACAAGTAGCAAGTGTTTAAATGTTTTTATATAAAATATATATGTTTAAATAAATAAAGTTTTCCCACAGAATTCTGGCGTTTAAGTTAGTAATTAATAGTCACCAAACGAAAATCAGTCCATCACGAAAAGTTCAATGCACGACTGCCAAGGGCTGCTAAACAAGATGACCGGTCGCCGCTCCTTCATGCCTTGTTGACGTGGTAACTTCTGACGGTGCTGGACAGGAGATACTCTAACTTCGAGTTCTGAAGATTGTGCGTTGATTCCCAGTTTATATAGGCATCTGAAGACGTGTGCAACAGAATGCACTCCACAAGAACATCGTGCAGAACTCATAACTTACGATGTAAATTAATTCGTCGACCAATCAAATCATTCCAAAAACGAAAAGCCACCAGACAGGTGCTCCACAGATCACGGTCTGGCTATACGAACAGACAAAAACAAAATGTCAGCCACCTTGCCGAACACATGTCTGCTCTCCAGGTAAGTCATTATTTTATTATTTCAGCACGCCGTCGTTGTTTAAACACATGATAGGACATAATGAGATATGTCCGCCACAGTTATATTTTATTCTCTCCAGCCAGCGAAACACATAGTCTTCCATATTTTTACTTGAATTTTAACCCGACGATAAAAACGTCCATATTACATAACCCAAAGCCAGATTTAACTTAAAACCAGATTATCATAACATCTCCCCCCAATTTTTCAAAAATATTGTTTTAATAAAACAATATTTTTTATTCATTATACACACTTGGGAACACATTCATATGGTCAGTATTATAAATACCATATCATAAAATAACTATATACACATTCCTACAGTAATTCTTATCTATATACAAAACCTTACACACTATAGGAATTGCATAACACTAATCTTCTTAATGCTTATATTTTCCACTAACCTAACAATTATCTCAATTATTTATTCCATTCTAGATAAAGCATCTGCTACCACATTTTCCTTTCCCTTTATATGGCATATCTGAAGATCGTATTCCTGTAACTGCAAAGACCACCTTAACAATCTTTGATTTTTATTTTTCATTTTATGTAAAAACACAAGGGGATTATGATCAGTCCAAACGATAATTGATTCAATTGGGTTACACACGTAAACCTCAAAATGATCCAAGGCCAACAACAGTGATAATGTTTCCTTTTCAACAGTTGAATATTTATTTTGATGACTATTGAACTTTCTAGAAAAGTAAGCGACAGGATGAAATACTCCTTGTTCATTGCATTGTGACAAAAACTGCACCAGCTCCAATATCGCTAGCATCTACAGTCAATTGAAAAGGTTTCCTAAAATCGGGTGCCATAAGCACAGGTTTACTTTTCAATATGTTTTTCACACTATTGAACGCATCTTGACATTCTTTGGTCCAAATGTATTTAACATTTTGTTTGAGTAAATTTGTTAAAGGGAAAGTAATTATACTGAAATTTTTACAAAATTTCCTATAATACCCAGCCATTCCTAAAAATCTCATCAACTGTTTTCTTGTTTTAGGTACGCCGAATGCATCAATGCTTTCAACTTTGGCCTCAAGTGGCCTTACTTGCCCTTGACCAACCACATGTCCAAGAAAAACAACAGTAGCTTTAGCAAAATCACTTTTACCCAAGTTCACAGTCAACCGGGCTTTAGAAAGTCTACCAAACAGTTCCTTGATTTGACTAATATGCTGATCCCAACTATGACTATAAACAACAATATCATCAACATAAGCCTGACATTGTTCTAATCCAGAAATGACCTGATTAATCATTCTTTGGAATGTAGCCTGAGAATTTTTCATTCCAAATGGACAAACCAGATATTCGAATAACCCATCAGCGGTTACAAACGCAGAGATTTCTCTGGCCCGTTTAGTTAATGGTATTTGCCAGTAACCTTTCAAAAGGTCAAACTTGCTAATATACTTAGCAGTTCCTAATTTATCAATGCAGTCATCAATTCGTGGGATAGGAAACGAATCTGATTTGGTCACAGCATTAACTTTGCGAAAATCTGTACAGAACCGTACACTACCATCAGGTTTAGGAACAAGTAAACAAGGAGAACTCCAGTTACTAAAACTAGGTTGAATAATGCCATTCTCAAGCATATAATCTATTTCTTTTCGGATAAGTTCCTGTTTTTGTGGATTAACTCGATAAGCATGTTGCTTAATTGACTTGGAATCACCAACATCAACATCATGTTTAATAACATTTGTTCGACTAGGAACATCTGGGAAAATTTGGCTAAATTCAGAAATGATTTGTTGGACATCACTTTGTTGTTTTTCACTTAAATGGCTGATTTTTAAATGAAGATTCAACAATATCCTTGAATTTACCAATTTCGGCTCAACTGGATTAAAATTATCATCTTTCATCTTAACATCAGAATCTATCCCTGAAAGAATTATTGTATTAGCCAAGACGTTTTTCCCGATTATAATATTTTTTAAGCATATTAACATGGCAAAGCTGAGTTTTCTTTTTACGATCAGGAGTACGGATGACATAATCAACCGCACTGATTTTTTTTTCAACAATATACGGTCCTTGAAATTTTGCACTTAATGGTTGATTAACCAAAGGAAACAAAACTAACACTTCTTCCCCGGCATCGAAAGATCTATCTCTAGCTCTTTTATCAAACCATGTTTTCATTTTATCTTGACTATCGGATAACACATTTCGGGACATTTCTCTAACTGTTTGCAATTTTTCCCGCAAATCAATCGCATATTTCAACACACTAGTTTCACTTTTTACCTCCGAGTTTGTCCAAAACTCGTGTAACATTTGTAATGGACCACGAACTGAATGTCCATATAACATTTCAAAAGGAGTGAATCCCATGGATTCGTGATAAGTATCTCTAATCGCAAACATCAGCAAATGAATACCTTCATCCCAGTCTTTACCCTTTTCCAGGCAAAACTTTCGAATCATGGATTTCAAAGTTCCATGAAATCGTTCCAACGCACCTTGGGTTTCAGGATGATAAGCAGAAGAAAAATGATGTTTAATGGCCAATTCATCCATTACTTGCTGAAACAATTTCGAAGTGAAATTGCTACCTTGATCAGTTTGAATGAATTTCGGAAATCCATATCGAGTAAAGATTTTAATCAATTCCTCAACAACTGTTTTAGCCCTAATATTGCTCAGAGGTATGGCTTCAGGAAACCGTGTATTTTTACAAAGAACGGTCAATAAGTATTCTTTACCATGAACAGTGCGAGGTAAAGGACCAACGCAATCAACTATAACCTCACTGAAAGCTTCATTAACTGCGGGAATGGGTATCAAACTAGCTGGTTTAATACTTTGATTGGGTTTACCAACAATCTGACATGTTTTACAGGTTTAAACAATACCTAACAACATCACGATGTAAATGCGGCCAATGAAATTGTTTCAAAATCCTTTGATACGTTTTACGTACCCCTGAATGACCTGCTAATGGACCATCATGAGCTAAACTCAACACAGTTTTCCGACAAATTTTAGGAACAACGATTTGATGCATCACCTGCCAATCATTATTCTGTGAATGTTTATCTCGAAACTTTCTCATTAAAACACCATTTTCGAAATAATAGCCAACTGGTTCTTCATCCAACTCGGATTTTTCTAACACTTCCTTTGAAAGGATTTGTAATTCACTATCAGCTTGTTGCTCAAGAATAAACTGATCATGGTTAAGATTTAAAATTAACCTATCATTGTCATCTGGTAACTGTTGCAATATTTTTTCTTCTTCTGGGTTACCTACTTCATGGTCAAAACATTTTTCCCGATCTGAACCATTTTCCAGATTTGAACCTAATTCGGGCGCAGAATCATGACCAATAAAAGTATCACCTAAATCAGAAATATCCCAATTTTTATTGGCAACCTCATTCTCAACCCTAATTTTCCTGTGCAACTCTTTGTTTTGAGACCGAGTTGTAACACATGCGGGAAAGATGTTATCAATCACATCAGATAACTTTTCTGTTTCAACATCAGTTTCAGGAATTTCAGTCATAATGGGTACAGGAATAACCCTTTCCTGAGCTACATCATTCCCTAACAATAATGATACACCCGCAATTGGTATATGGCTAACCGCTGCTACCACAATACTGCCTTTAACCAAATCACTATCCAACTCGACAGTATGTAACGGACTAGATATAGTACCTTCAACTGTGGACAAAGTAATATACTCGCCCAAAAATGTGTTGTCCTTATCTAACAATTCTTTTTCAAGTAAGATTGTTCGTTCAGCACCAGTATCTCGCAAAATCACTATAGATTGTTTCACATCACCATCGTGTGATGTAACCACATGACCAGAAGTCAGAAATGGTTCAAACCTTGGATTTCTTTTCTTAACCCTAGTTAACGCATCTTTAATTTGACATTTTGAATTCAAAGGTTCAGACAACTGAGATACAAAAATTTGTGTGCCCAAGAACGATTGCCACTTCCAAGATCATATTTCAATTTCCGGCAATCACGTCTAATGTGACCCATTCTTTTACAATAAAAACACTGGAGTGATCCCGAATTTTTCTGATCTTGAGATTTACCCATATCTCGCGGTGTATTATTATTCCTAACTGAACCATCTCTACTGCTTCCACTTTGTTTGAAAGTATAACTTTGTGACTTCGGTTTATTACTGAAATCAGGTTTACGGTTTGCTAAAACAAATTTATCAGCCATTATAGCTGCCTCAGCTAATGTACTTGGTTCAAGCACCTGTAAGTGAATTACCACTTCTGATGGCAAACCTCTCATAAACTCTTCTATAAGAATGAGTTCTTCTAATTTCCCACAATCATTATTCACAGACTTTGAACTACACCATTTCCGAAATAACCTTTCTTTTTCTTTGGCAAACTCTAAATAAGATTGTCCACCTGAAATCCTAAGATTTCGAAAATCTTGTTGGTACACCTCAGGCACCTTTTCATAAGCTCTTAAAATAGCAGCTTTAACTAAGTCATATGACGAAGAATCATCAACAGAAAGCGCTGCATAAGCCATTTGTGCTTTACCTTTCAAAGCAGATTGCAACAATAAACACCAATACCGTTTTGGCCATTCAGCTCCAAGAGCTATCTTTTCAAAACAATCAAAAAATTCATCAACTTGATTTTCATTAAAAATAGGAACCATCCTAATATATCTTTGCGGATCAAACTTGCTATAGTTATCCAACTCTCTACTTTTAATATCCCTATCGAGAGATCTTTGTGTTGTCTCCCATTCTCTATGTTTTTCTCTATCTTCTCTCTCCAAATTTCTTTGTTCCCTCTCGTTTTCTCTCTCCAAATTTCTTTGTTCCCTCTCATACATTAATTGTTCTCTCTGAAAGTCCAACTTAAGTTTCAACATAGCTAAACTATCTTCATTATCAAGTTCAACACTACCAATTTCCCTACCAGTATACACCTTTGAATCTAACTGAATTTTACTTTCTGCCATATTTCTTAAGAAACCTATCACCAACGATTTTATTTCAGCTTTCTTCAAACCAATGTCCAACTCTAATCCTACGTGTTCAGCAATTTCTTTCAACCGTGCTACAGTTAAATAATTTATCTCAGTTTCATCTAAACTAGATATAAAATTATCAACTACTTGTTCTACTGACCATATGCTATCCATGTGAACTTGATTATGTAATTGTCAAAACGTGTGCTCAAAATAAAACTCTAACCAGTCAACTATTATCCTCTATTCTAATAATCAAAATAGATCAATTTGTAATCTCCTAATACCATCCAATGATATATATTACAAGAAAGATCCCGGACAAGCCCCCATTTGTGACCTTCCCGATCAACAATAACCACTAACTGGATTAAAAACTTTAATAGACCGCAGAAGTCACGTGTACCAAGATTGATAAATCCGAATTATCCAATCATGGTACTAAACAATTGCCATGTGTACAGGTTATCACATGCAATTAAATACAATTATTAGATATAGACTGTGTGATATTTAATATCACATTATTCAATGCAATAAACTAATTGCCCGATTAATAAATTGACTAAATAGCTAAAACATTGAGCACACACGTTCTTGACAAAATTACATAACAAGTAGCAAGTGTTTAAATGTTTTTATATAAAATATATATGTTTAAATAAATAAAGTTTTCCCACAGAATTCTGGCGTTTAAGTTAGTAATTAATAGTCACCAAACGAAAATCAGTCCATCACGAAAAGTTCAATGCACGACTGCCAAGGGCTGCTAAACAAGATGACCGGTCGCCGCTCCTTCATGCCTTGTTGACGTGGTAACTTCTGACGGTGCTGGACAGGAGATACTCTAACTTCGAGTTCTGAAGATTGTGCGTTGATTCCCAGTTTATATAGGCATCTGAAGACGTGTGCAACAGAATGCACTCCACAAGAACATCGTGCAGAACTCATAACTTACGATGTAAATTAATTCGTCGACCAATCAAATCATTCCAAAAACGAAAAGCCACCAGACAGGTGCTCCACAGATCACGGTCTGGCTATACGAACAGACAAAAACAAAATGTCAGCCACCTTGCCGAACACATGTCTGCTCTCCAGGTAAGTCATTATTTTATTATTTCAGCACGCCGTCGTTGTTTAAACACATGATAGGACATAATGAGATATGTCCGCCACAGTTATATTTTATTCTCTCCAGCCAGCGAAACACATAGTCTTCCATATTTTTACTTGAATTTTAACCCGACGATAAAAACGTCCATATTACATAACCCAAAGCCAGATTTAACTTAAAACCAGATTATCATAACACAGTACATTCATCTTCTTCTAATACTTGTATTTCCTCTATTAATTGTTTCTCTTTAACATGCTGTAGCTTTAAATGTAAAACGATCTCAGTGTTGTCAGATCTGTATGAGCTGTCTATTTTAACTTTTTGAACAGATTGTCTGAAAGAAGAAAACAGTCCAGTCCAGCTTGTGGTTCTGGTCATCCTGGTATTTGTAATATCACAAAATGCTTTTTTATATATATTTAGAAACACACGTGCGTCTGAGAAGTAAGGGTTAGGAAGCCGAGTTTTAGTTTATTTTCAACGTCACAGAGTGTGTTACAGGTTTGTAGATTAACTAAACTTAGTGTCCATTTTTACGACTTGAAACTAGGGTCTGCGACTTTAACGATGACCTGAGTTCATGTTTGCTGGCTGCACACGATCTCTAGCTGTCTACTTAGCACAGTGGCACGTAGACCAGTGGTGAAGCGCCCTCGGTCTAGGATCGATCTCCATCGGTTGTGTTATTCGATCACTCGGTCATATCATGTTGTGGATAGTTGCATTGCTCATATCATCTCACTATCAGTTATCAACTGCCAGCCAACAACATACCAACACATACTTGTTAGGATATCGTATTGCTCATCGAACTACATGTCACACTTATCAACTGCCAGCCAACAACACAACAACATACCAAGACATACTTGTTAGGATATCGCATTGCTCATCGAACTACATGTCACGCTTATCAACTAGCAGTTAACAACACACCAAAACATACTTGTTAGGAGAACACATCGCTCATCGAACTACGTGTCAGACTTATCAACTGCCAGCCAACAACACAACAATATACCAACACATACTTGTTACGATATCGCATTGCTCATCGAACTACATGTCAGAGTTGTCAACTGCCAGCCAGCAACACAACAACATACCAAAACATACTTGTTAGGATATCGCATTGCTCATCGAACTACATGTCAGAGTTGTCAACTGCCAGCCAACAACACAACAACATACCAAAATATACTTGTTAGGATATCGCATTGCTCATCGAACTACATGTCAGAGTTGTCAACTGCTAGCCAACAACACAACAACACACCAAAACATACTTGTTAGGATATCGCATTGCTCATCACACTACGTGTCACACTTATTAACTGCCAGCCAACAACACAGCACACCAAAACATACTTGTTAGGAGATCGCATTGCTCATCACACTACGTGTCACATTTATTAACTGCCAGCCAACAACACAACAACATACCAAAACATATTTGTTAGGAGATCGCATTGCTCATCGTACTACATGTCAGACTTGTTAACTGCCAGCCAACAATACAACAACATACCAAGACATACTTGTTTGGAGATCGCATTGCTTATCATACTACGTGTCAGACTTGTTAACTGCCAGCTAACAACACAACAACATACCAAGACATACTTGTTAGGAGATCGCATTGCTTATCGTACTACAAGTCACACTTATCAACTGCCAGCCAACAACACAACAACACACCAAAACATACTTGTTAGGAGATCGCATTGCTTATCGTACTACGTGTCACACTTATTATTAACAGCTAGCCAACAAAACAACATACCAAAACATACTTGTTAGAAGAACACACTGCTCATCACACTACGTGTCAGACTTATCACCTGCCTGAACACAACAACATATTAGTTTTAGTGCTGCGCCATGGCCCCGGTTTGTGCCGCCCTGTCGCCTTTGTTTCCACCCTGCCCCTGATTTTCGCCACCTTACCCTAATTCATTGCCAAACAAAAATAATAAAATAAAAATATTGCTTTCTCAAAGCGTGTACAGTACTGTGTTCTTACGTGTTTGAATAGCCAACTAAGTAATGTTTGACAGTACATCGTTTGGACACAGGTATCGACAACATTAACATGACATGTTTATAGTGCTTTCAAAAATTTGTAATTGAATATGTATAGGTAAATTTAGATTCCTGGTTCTAATATTTAGTAATGTCGATCCCTTTTTAGCCAACGCGATAAAAGCCTTTTTTGTTCGGAGAAACGATCCAGTTGTTATAAATAGGATCCCAATGTATTTATAGCTATAAACAAAATCTAATTTTATATCTTTGATGTAGAAAACAAATTGGGTGGTTTTCAGCCAAACATAATTATTATTCTGAAAAAAAAACCCGTTAAATAATTCTTGTAGGTTGTCCAAAGATTCTGCCAAAATAACTGCATCATCAGTGTAAAGTAGCATAATAAGTATTATAAATAGATGAGTATTGCTATGTTCGTATTCTAATTTAACCCATTTACATTGTTCATCCACTAATACATCTTCTAAATGATATAAATGTATAGTGAAAGATGTTCGCCTTGACGTACACCATTTTGACATGATTAAATACCTAGATACATTTTGTAGACAATTCTAAGAAATTTACCGTTTACATCTACACTTAACATATTTTGCCATAGACCTGTTCGTCAAACTGTGTCAAAAGCTTTAGAGAACACGATAAAAGCACAATATATTTTTTCTCTCGTTGTTTTAAGATTTCATGTATAACATATAAGAAAAATATGGTCGTTTTTGTATGATTTTTTTTTTTTCGAAACCCACATGGTTTTGTTTTAGTTTTTTTCTGAAGATTCAAGAAAGACGATTATTCTTTTATTTAAGATGGATGTAAAACGTTTTCCAAAACAGCTTACAATAGAAATTGGTCGGTATGATTCGGGTTCTCGTGGATTATCCTTCTTTTTATATATTGGTTTGATAATACGTGTTAACTAATCATCTTGTCTAAATTTGACATTGAGAGGCGGTCAGTATTACATATCGTATGAATAAACTCAAGGCGATCTTTGTGAAGATCATATCTTACTATTCTATATATTTTACCAAACCAAAATGTCTGACTAAAGGGTTTTTTTTCTTCTTTTTCTTTGCAGGTACAGTGATTATAACTCCCAACTGGGTTTTTTGCACATACTTTCATAATATTTGCTAAATCTGTTTATGGTTTCTCCACTAGCTGAATCGACATTTACAGATGTTTTATGAATATGAATTAGTAGGTTTTTAATATGTTCTTCGTCGATGTTATTACAATATATATAAGCTGAATATTTGTAACATTTCTTAATCATTGTTATTTGTTTGGTCGTTATGAATTAAACTATATGAGGTAGTCCTATTGTTCTTTCTAAATACCAGTTCAAGGTAAAGTTAGCAGTGGATGTCAGAAAGTATTGGACTGAAATCAAATATTTGAAAATTATGTATCTTAAAAGTGATATGAAAGCAACAGTTTACCCATATGATTTGTGTTTGTGTCTTGGCTAACTCAGCCAAACAGGGTGCACTGTTCAATATCCAAACACACTTTCATCTAGGTCAAGCACATCAGCAATATTGCTGTCTAAAATATAATCGGGTAAAGAGCTAGTCCTGCCGTTTATATCACCAAGTAGCAATACATAATCCGTCTTATTTACATGTCTTTGGATTTCTTGATTTACAGTATAAAATGTATCAGCGTTACAATACTTGGAATTATCTGGCAGTATATAAACAGCACCAATATGTCAATCTTCTTAAAAATTTAAAAATATTTTCTGTCTTAAACCAAAGTAAGTATTCTGATTTAGTATCTTAATATATATATATATATATATATATATATATATATATATATATATATATATATATATACACACATACACATACACATACACATACACATTCACATACACACACACACACACACGCATATATATATATATATATATATATATATATATATATATATATATAAATATGTGGGTGGGTGTGTATATATATATATATATATATATATATATATATATATATATATATATATATAGGTGGCATAGGTCTCCAAGTCATTGAGACATGGAAGCTACCTCACCACGTCAAGGAATATCGACCATGAGATAGTTTATCAGATTAATAACCACTGCCTCTGGTTAATGATTTAATGATCTCGATGTTTCTTTAGTGTCTACTGTTTCCGCAATGCTCGTTTTATTGGAGCATCTGAATCAAGAGATTCGGAGTATAACTATGTCCCATTATCACACCTAGTAACATACGATGTGATTTCAGTGTAATATGCATGTGCCGACAATAGTCTGTCACCTATCAACCCATGCTACGCGACATCATTGTCAAAGAGGCGTTAGATGGCCGTACCCTGTTGTACCTGTAGTTCACGCAAAGATTGTCACGGAAAATGACGAAAGGTCCGGTCTTCCAACTGTCGACAATAACCACAGCTGTCGATGCCTGTCCTTGCAATTGGAGAATTAAACTTTTCACCTCTACAGCGTTGATGTCACGACCCAATGCGCCACAAACATTATTACTAGAAATTATATATTACCGTAAATCTTTGAATAGGAGACCAGGCTTGTATTTTGTTCGCGTCGCTCCAAGATCAGGCCTCTTTACAAGAGATGTCTCCATACAAGGCAGGCTTCTATTTGTTTCATGCAAACGTCAACTAACATAGCCTTATTTTAACATCTTCTAATGAAGGTCGCACATCTAGCTTCTTCTTTTCTTCTATTCTGACAATGTTTTTATATTAGCTTTTGACGTCATAGGTAAGAGCATAATGTAGTCATTAAACCGACAAAGCTACAGTAGCAGAAGTTGGTCTTCATAGAATGCAGGCTTCTATTCAAGGTAGGCCTTTATTAAATAATTTACGGTAGGTGTTGGATATTGGTTTTAATTTGTTCTTGCACGAAACATTCTGTGTAATTGTATTTTGTTATTAAAACTTTCTTATAATTTCTTGTTTGTTAAAAAGAAAACTTAGATTGTTCTAACATTCACAATGATTTTAATTCTACATTTTGTAGAATGTTTTTAAAAGAGGATTCCCTTTTTTTCAGAACGTGCAGAGCCGTTCGATTTTCATGGGGTTAAATTAATTTTTAAATATACGATTCGATAAAAAAAAAAAAAAAAAACCCACATCTTTTTGTATATAAATATCGATATTTGGTTAACTCGATATCGACACAAAGTACTCGACTGTGTGTGTGTGCGTGCGTGATGTTATGTTCTACTGTGCTATAGTTGTCGATTTATTGTACTATATTTGCTTTGCTTTGCTGCACAAAATGTTTGTAAATCACCTTCATGTATCACCTTATGGTGATCTGAGTGTAAATAAAGTTCCATTATGTTGTGTTCTATTGCCGAGAGTTAATGACCCCTGTTAAATCCTAAATAAGAGCAGCTTCTCGCAGTAATCAGAAATGTGGATTCACGTCGACCAGTCATAACTATTGAACCCATTAAGCTAAAAACAAACTCAGAAATGAATATCCAGTAACAATTTTAAGTATGTGCCATGCAGTTATTAGCGCGATCTGGGAATGCAGACCTCGTATTAATGACGGCCATGTGAACGTAATACATAGTCCGATACTCCTTATACATATATAGCACCGCGAGAAGAAGACTCAGCCCATTATTTGAATGACTGCTCCCCTGTAGCGACGTGGAGTCGTTGTTGTGTTTGTTACATTTGTTTATGCTATTTACGTAGATATTACTAGAAATTATATATTACCGTAAATCCTTGAATAGGAGACTAGGCTTGTATTTCGTTCGCGTCGCTTAGTGGTCAGGGACCTAGTTCACAAAGCTCTCTTAGGCTCTGCTAGACAACAAAGTATCCTCTTTTCAAGTATTTTAGCATTGCACTGCGATATCGAAAAGTTGCGAGGGTTTAGTGAATTAGGCCCCAGGCCTCTTTATAAGAGAGGTATCTATACAAGATAGGCTTCTAATTGTTTTCATGCAAACGTCATCTAACATAGCCTTATTTTAACGTCTTCTAATGAATCTCGCACACTTCAATTCTTCTTTCTTGTTATTCTCACTAGTTTTTTTTATATCAGCTTTTGACGTCATAGGTAAGGAGAATAAATAGAGATTATTATACGAGCTTGTGTTTCGTACTGATTTTACGAAACGAGTGTCAGGATTTTTGTATTGCCGGAGCGAGAGCGAGGGTAATACATGAATCCTGACACGAATTTCGTAAAATCAGTACGACTCACACGCGAGTGTAATAATTTCTTTATTATCCAAATTATTATTGCTGTTGTCTTTATGAATAACAATACCCAACTCAAAATGTTCTCAAACTAGAAGGAGACGACGAAATGACGTCATATTTCAAATGCACAGTCTGAGCTAGGACTGGAGAAGTAACGCCATGGTATGACGTCGCTTCCCCAAATTACGTCATTACACTTGTTATTACACGTGTGCTTCGTATGATTATTATTAACTCGGTTATGTTGAACCATATGAATAATAACGTGGTCATTAAACCGACAAAGCTACAGTAGCAGAAG
The DNA here is from genome assembly GCF_016097555.1 of Gigantopelta aegis. Lineage (NCBI taxonomy): Eukaryota > Metazoa > Mollusca > Gastropoda > Neomphalida > Peltospiridae > Gigantopelta > Gigantopelta aegis. The sequence continues at coordinate 24,003,559 of NC_054699.1, read as the reverse complement.
TTGGTCTTTATAGAAGGAAGGCTACTATTTAAGCTAAGTGCGTGCGTGCGTAATATTTTAACATGCGCATATACCACGAAGGTTTCGAGCATGTCCGCCCCGGATTCGGACTCTGGGAGGCCAGGGACCCAATCCGGGGCAGAATTTAATTGGGATAATTTTGACTTTAATCTAAAAGGAAGAGGGACTTTATAATTTGTTTGCGCATTACCAAAACTAATAAAAATAATATATTATAATTTTGACGCAATTTTATGTCAGGCGTTTTTAAAAGTAAAGCAAATTTAACTCTTTTTTTATTTTATTTTTTTATTGTTTTTAATATTTAGCCCTAGGAGTTGGATAGGAGGTTCTTTACCAGGATTTTGGGCACCCGCCACAGGAAGTTATTTAGTGGGTGGGGAGGAAAACCAAATGGCATCCATTCTGTTGAGAACTTCAGTGTGACCGAAACCTGGGCTCCATATTGCAATCTCGACACAATAAATGCCTCAAAGATCATGAGCAGCGTTTTCCTATCTGACTCCCATGGTGTGCCCGATAGTACCCTAAGTAAATTAAGATAAATGGTACAGTTACCGGTCACCTCAGTTATGTGTTCTCCAAAACTAAGATTGTGGTCAAAGATAACTCCTAGAAATTTGACCGATTGCACCTGATTAATAATTACTTCATTAAATTTAAGTTTTAGATCACATACTGATTTAAGTTGTCGTTTTTATGAAAAACAATACTTTTAGTTTTAGATTTGGAAATGGTAACACCCTAGGCTCTAGACCATGAAGCCAAATTGTTAACATCCGACTGGAGATCTTTTTGGAGGTCTTCATATGTATTTCCTATTCTCCAGAAGGCGGTATCGTCTGCAAAGAGACCGATACTTAATTTAGTGTTAATACTTTTATTAGTAGTGATTAGCGCTGCAGCCAAATCATTAATAGAAATTGCAATCACTGAGCCCTGTGGTTTAAAATTTTCCGGTGTCAAAATGGGGTAAAATAGCCATTAACATTTACAGCGAATGTTCTATCCTCCAAAAATTTAAAAATAAAAGTGAACATCGCTCCTCTGATCCCCATTTGATATGCTTTAATTAACAGTCCACGCCGCCAGACCATGTCGTACGCCTTTTCAATATCCACAAACACACTGCCCACCCTGAGTCCATTCCGGAAAGCATCTTTGGCCTCGGTTTGAAGACGCACAAGGTGGTCAACGGGTGAGTGGTGTTTCCTAAAACCACTCTGGAAAATAGACAATAATTTGTTTATGTCCAGAAAGTGGATAAGGCGATTATTCACCATGCACTCCTTATATATATATATATATATATAGTCTTTATTCCTCTAAACAGAGAGTTGTAACATATAAATACATTGCATTACATACATACAAACATACAAGAATACAATAAGTGCCAGAGGGGACACACTCCTTCACATGACATAGGTCGCCACGAAGCGCATACATTAATTACATGATGTGCGTGTTCTTGTAACAATGGGTTCACACGAGAAATTTGCCATGCTTTGTGGATATTTAAATTGGGATGAAGTTGCAGAAAATGGCTGATTTCTGGCGAAGACGAGATTTCTGTTTGCCACTTTAATTCTTCAAAATCAAACACGCTTTTCTTAACTAGTCGTTTCCATATATGTTTCGATGGAAATATTGACGTATTATAGAAATCAATCAGATGATTTAAAAGTTTGTATTTACACATACTCCTGTGTATATCTGTTATAAAACCTACAGGAGTTGTAACACATTTGTTTTTAAAACATAACAGCCTACTGGTTATAACTTTATGTACCAAGGTCCAAGTTGGGGTCCGTAGGAGGTGACCCAGAAAATATAACTTGTGCATGTCTATTATTGCTTCAATAGAAGTGATACCAATCAATCCCAGGCAGATGTCTGTTCGAGTTCGTTTGGGCAAACCCTGAATATTTTTAATAGAGAACCTAAATGCATGTTCTGATGCTAACAGTTCATTCCTTGAAATATCGTCCCATAATTCGCATCCATATAGAGATGTTCCCAGACATAGTACCTTTACGAGTTTTACACTTGTGATTGGGCTGAGACCAGATGGATGACAGCCGGATTGCAGGAGGGCCATGCTTGTAGATTTTATTGTTTTACATGATTCCATTGTCCTTTCCCAGTGATCAAAGTGTTTTTGAACTGTGATACCTACATGTTTAATAGAAGTTGTATTTGGAAGTTGTTTATTATAAAGAAAAAACACTGGATCAGTTTCTTTGGCAAAGTTGATGACTTGACTTTTCTGAGACGAGAATGTAAATCGCCATTTGGAACTATACTGTTCACACACCAGAAGCATGTCTTGCATGTTACGAGGGGAAGGAGAAATGATGGCAATATCATCTGCTTGTGTTGGACACGATATATGAACATCCATAATCATTGATCCTTTCTTTGACTTACTTAATTTGTTTAGTAAATCATTTATATATAGCACAAACAATTTTGGAGCAAACATGCTACCCTGACACAGTCCCCTAGATTGTCTGAATTTTCTTGAATGAATATTGTTTACCAGGACAGAAGATTTGGCGTTATTGTATATACTGTCCAATATTATCCAGATTTTAGGAGAGAGTCCAATTTCTGACAATTTAAACAATAAGCCTGTATGCCACACAGTGTCAAAAGCTTTCGAGCTATCCAAAAATGCAACACTAGTACAGTCACTGCGCTCTCTGTAGTGATTAATGGTTTCTTGAAGCACGAACGACATGCCCAGACTTGAAAGACCGCATTGGAATCCGCATTGATGATTATTAGGATACACTCTAGTTGCTTTTAACTGCGGCATTAAGGAGTCCAGAACACTTTCGAATATCTTGAAGATCACAGAAAGAAGTGTAATACCCCTATAAGAGTCACAGTTTAATCGGGACTTGTTATGCCCCTTGCATATGCAGACAAGGACACCAAGGTGCCATTCATCAGGAATACAATTGTTGTTAATAATAAGTGAGCAAAGTCGTGCCAGGCAAAAGAAGAGATAAGAGCCTCCGTGTTTGATGTGTTCATAGAGTATTCCGTCGGAACCACAGCCTTTATTGTTTGGCAGGTTAGAGCATATTTTCTTAACTAGAGAGGCAGATATACAGAATTCTTCATCTGAGGTTAATGCGTGCCGTTTAAAATCGGATACCTTTTCTTCTAAGTACGATTTGAAGTTGTCATCAAAATGGTTTTCTGTCGTATCACTAAATACATTACTAAAGTGACCTGCCATGGCATTGCAAATATCTTCGGGGTGAGTAATTGTTTTGTCGGCAATATTGAGAGACATGATAGAACTACTTTTCTTTTTGTTCCTCAGTTTAGCCCAAAGCGACTTATGATTGAGATTACACGCCTCATCTAAGGTAGCATATGTTTCTGTCTCGTGGCTCAAGTACGCCTTGTTTAGATTTGATCGAAATATGTCTTTTGCTTGCTTGTACATCTGAAAGGTGGAGAATTGCATCCCACGAGGTCTGCCTTCAGCTAGCCACAGCCTCCTACGAAAAGACATTTCAGCATGGCATTCTTTAACTGTCTTAGTCCAGTAGGGCTTGGTGTGTTTATTAAATTTGACAGTAGGTATGGTTTCTAAAGCTGCACTTTTTAAAATATTAATATTTTTTTCATATAAAAGATAATAATTTCAGCTTTGGTAGCGTTCTGTTTTGGAATATTTAATGGTCATAACATATGAGAGACGGCGAAAGTATAGTCACTTATAATGTTTAGTCTCTTGGCCTTTTCCCACGATGGTTTTCCTTTTTGGTTGGATTGACTGCATGGTAACGTACTGGCTGATATTGAACATATAACTGGTTTATGGTCTGACAATGATAGAGAACATTCATTATCTACAATAGCATATATAATTAATGGAATTAGGTCACATGGAACTAAGATGTGGTCAATTGCCGACGATGGACCACCGGCATACGACTCGTATGTATAAACGGGCCCTTTGCAAAACGTCTGGACGTTAACAGATAATAGGTTATGTTTGCTAATAAACGTTTTGAAATTATCACTTCTTTTGTCTCCTATGAACACATACTTGGGTCCTGCTATTTTTACATTCATATCACCAATGATCACTACAGTACCAATTAAACTGTATGCAATGTAAAGCTCCTCCAACATATCCAAATATTCACGGAATAAATCGTCAGATAAGTTGGAAGAGGGGAGATAAACACAGAATACGTAAACACTTGTAGAATCACTAAGCACAACATCAACACCTATTATGCGGTCACTATCTATTTCTAATAAGCTTGTGCAATGAATCACGTCTTTACGAATAAGAAGAGCTATGCCGCCTTTGTTCACGTTGCGGTATAGCGTGGGGTCACGTTCTGTGGCACACTTTGTAAATGCACAGTAATTGCTATCTATTGTATTTAAGAAGTTACTGTTATAAGGCCGTAAGTGGTGCTCACTAATACCGCAAATATTAACGTTATATTTATTTAAGCAGTTGACAAAATATGGAGTGGCTGACATTACACCACGGCAGTTCCAGCACATAATGTTAATATTCTTCTGAACCATTGTCTCAGTGGTTGTTGAATTTGCTGAGAAACTTTTGTTTAACATGGTTTAACATATACACCTTTAGGCCAGAAGTTTTTATTTTCGATAATTTCGCGATATTCGACAGACACATTTAATTGAGCAGAAGCTGAATTTCTATATTCTCTATTGAAGAATCTAAGATGAGTTATTTTGACCTCTCTGTCGCTGAGAAAGTTTCGTAGTCCGGTCTCAGTAGATGACTTGTTTATACCGCCGATGTAAAACCAAGCTATTCTTTGTTTTGATACCCCGCTGAATTCAGTTTGTAAGGGCAGAGTTGCACAGCATTGGTCCGAAGGGATCCACACCCCGATGTTCTTGCTAATCTCGGTGGCCGTGTTCTCGTGATCTCGTCGTGTTGTACCGTTGTTTACCGCAGGCGTCACTTTAGGTCTAGATGGATCAGGCGAATTTTCAATGCTGTTGTTGTCGTGAGAAATGAGTATGTCTCACTCAGTCTGTGTAGGCTTGATGACCGTTTCTACATTATCGTCAGGGCTAACATTTCTGTCTTTTGAAATGGTGCGGTTAGGCGACTCCGTCGTAATTTGGACACAGTCAGAATGCTGGACATTATGTGTAGGTTGGTCCCATGTATAGTTCATAAGTGTTTGAGACTTTGGGGTTGATTTGGTTATCGAGATCGTTGCCTCAGAGTAAGTTTTCTTTTTTGTGTCGCATTTAACGTCCTTTTCAACGTTTGATAAACGTTTTCTTATATCGGTAGTTAATGTTGTGACTGATTTGATTAAATCTGTCATACTTTCAACACTTTGTTCAATGTCTTTCACTTTTGAATTTATTAATATCACTTTTGATTTTAGGGACGAAACACCCAAGCTCCTCTCGTCATCGAGACGACGTATATTCAGACAACCGTTATCAACTCGTTTTTTAATAAGGTCAACATTTGTCTTGAGGGCGTCCTGTGCTGTTTTAAGTTTATTTAATAAGAGTGGGATGTTCTTCAACGGCTCTGTTGCTTCTGACAGGTCACTGACCACACGATTTAGTTCTTTATTTTGTGAATCAAATTCAGACCGTATCATTTTATTTTGGTCTTAAACCTTTTTAAATTCAGCAAGAGTTTGTTTTAAAACAGTTTTGTTGTCTCTTGATTGCTTCTCTAAATCGTTTTGAAGAGAATTAATTTTGCTTTCCATGTGTTTCTTTTGTTGTTGTAGTGACGTGCAATGTTTATTTTGCTCTGTAAATTGTTTTTCAGATCGGATATTTCATCTTTAAGAATATAAGCTGTTTGGCTTGATCGTTTGTTTTGTTAACCGGACTGTCAATGTCTTGAACGAGCTCTCCTCGGAGAGTGATAAGGTCGCGTTCGATACAAGCTACTGACTCACGTAACACGATTCCCGACGTGTCGCAGTGGGCTTCATCTGAGCAGTGTTCACCATGGCTGTGTGAAATAATGTTTTGGCGTTTGGAAATGTTTATTACCTCAAAAATGTCATCATTTGTGTCTCTTTGAAAATTCCGAAATAAAATAAAATAGTCTTTAGCCAGTTTTTTAAATAGGCTCTCGCCTGTTCGTGTACGTTGTTCATACCTTCACTTTAACTGAGCGGTCTTGTGTTCAAAATGGTCGTTAGCTTTACACAGTTTTAAAAGTTCAAAACGCAAAAGTTCTAACTCATTTTGATCTCGATTTACTAAATCTATTAAACGTTCGATAAAAATATCTTTAGGAACAGATGACAGTTCGTTGTTTACTATTTTTAGCAAATCAGAATAGCGACTAGGCTGTTCATACAGACGTGGTGTTTGTGTAAACACTTGTGAGTCGACTGTATCGATAATAGGGCATAGCATGTTACCCTCAGAAGGGCTCTCATGGTCACTCATAAATAAGTAGGAATATGCTTCACCTAGTGCAGTTTCTACTTCTGTATTAGATGTACGTATACCTGGTGTGTTTACACTTCTCGAGATACACTGTTCAGTGTTTTTTGGATCACACAGTCTCTTCTGATGAAGATTTCCATCGCAGCTATCTTCGTGTGGCTGACCACTGGTCGCCATCTTCTTTCTTAATCGGAAGGTCATCTTTCGGGGGATAGGGTTCTTGGGGAACCGGACTGTCTTTTTCCATTTTTTATTTTTCTGGTCTGAAAATCTCTTGTATAATTATTAGTTGCCGAATTATTTTTAAAAGTTGCTCCAAAGATATTGGCTTTGTCTTGATCTGTTTTACACGTTTTATTATTGTTTAATATAACTTTATTGCTTGAAGGTTTCCCCTTAACCCTTTTAATCTTAGACCACACCTCGCTAACCTTTGAGTCCTTGTTTAGGGAACAACAAACCTGAGTCCATGAGGTCGTTTTAGCTTTATTAATACTGAGTTTTAATTTATATTTGCTGTCTTTAAAATTTCGAATATTATCCTCAGTATTAGCTTTTTGCAATAATTTTCTATGTTTATTTCTAAGTTTTTTAAGTTTCGAATGTTCCTCAGTCCACCATGGGACTGGGTTATGTTTACAATTAGTGGAATATACTAGAACTGTTTTTTCAGCAATATTGATTATGGCTGAAACTAAATTTATATTAAATTTATGGCAATGGCAATGGCAAAAGAGTTAACGTGCACATTGAGAGCAAGCTGTTGTAGCGCACGCCTGTCTTGGGCACAAGAGCCGGCCTCGGCCGGTTCTTCTGTCCAGAACAGGAAAGGATGGGGGAGTAAAGGAGGCACCGCCTGCACTGGCAGGTGCAAGGGAGCACCAGCAGTCCAATCGAGATTGGTAACAGGCGGAGGGTGCTATATTATTTGGAATGTCTCGTAGGATTAAGCCAAAGAAAAATGCTGCGCATTTTAGTGAAGGAAGTTTGGCGCAATTTTGATGGTCGTTCAAACAGAAAGGTGGAGAGCTACATATATGTTTAAATTTATCAATATTGGTATCTGCCCATGATCTAAATTAGCACAAAGGTGTCCAAATGTAGACCAATCAGCTCTGTCGAAATTCCATTTAGTTTTATATTTAGCTTTACTTATCCAAGTATCCGAAATATTATAAGTGGTTTTAATTGGGACGTCGTCACTACCTAGGTCATCCAGCACCTCCCACTCGCAACCAGCTGCACTATTACTAGATGTTAATGTAATATCCAAACAAGACCAAGTATGGTAGGCATCCGATAGGAAGGTAAAACTTCCATCATTTAAGCAGGCCAACTCCAGTTTTTCAATAAAATGTTCAACAGTACGGCCTTGCAAATTGGTAACCTTAGATCCCCAAAGTTTATTTTTACAAGTAAAATCACCCAAAATAATTAAATTTTTAAAATGGTTACCAATGGGTGCCAAAAGTTTTTTTACATTTAAAATATTTCCCGTATTTGTAGGATGAACATAATAATTAAATAAATTAATATCCCCAGTCTCGATACTTGGATGGCTGATAGCTGTTTGATTTTGGGAGTGGGATATACCATTTTTAACAAAGGTAGCCACCCCTCCCCTATAAGTATTGTCATTCGTATGAAAGAGTCCAGTATAACCGGCAATTTTGAATTTTGTAAATAATTTAGTTTGTTTATCTTTATCATTATAATTTGGAATCCAGGACTCCTGAATGGCAATAATATCTATATTTTCAATAATTTCCAAAAACATTTTGAGCTCGGGTCTGTTAACTTTTTAATCAATATTAATATTAGAGCTATTGTTATTACTATTATTATTAACTTTATCTAATGTAACCGTTATCGGGTGTGTAAACATGATGAGACACGGGACAGTACTAGCTAGAAGAACTATTAAAAAGTTAATCCATACTAGCGTTTGCCCTGCTCTCTAAAACTACAAGGTTTCTAACCCTATACCACGAAACACTGCGTGCCTCAACCTTGATAACCTTGATGGCTAAGTGGTCATTCAGTACCCTGCATTCATCCCTGGAAGCCTCAATAATGTCGTCTAAAAAGAATTTGGAGTGCGGGGCTTTTGGAATCTCTCGTGTTAAAAAGATACCCGAAATAACCCTAACCAATTCGAGAGCTGTAATAGGTTGGTCCGAAATAAGTTTGTTTGCCCCTGAAGCCGCGCCGGCGTAAGATGGTTTATTAACAGGCTGAGTCCCTGTATTGACATTACTAGACTCAGCCTTACTAGAGTAATTTGCGTTACTGACCGAAACCGTGGGGTGAGGCGTATTCACATTTCTACTCGCAGGTCGACCTATGCCCCCCCCCCCACACACACACACACACATACCACCACCACTACCACCACCAGCCATGATGCGGACCGCTGTCTTGTAATCTGGGCACTCCTTGGCGTGAGTGCAATGAGCCCCCCCCCCCCCCCCCCCGGCAGTTCGCACAGGAGACAGGTCTCGTGCACGGACTGTCTGGAGACCTCCTGGGGTGAAGGCCCCACAACTAAAAGCAGACCGGGTGCTCCCTCGTCGACCTGCATTTCTTCTGGGTATGCCCCCATCTCTGGCACCTGGCGCATTTAATCGGCTTCGCCTGATAGGGGTGGAGAGTGTGTTCAACCCCTTCACCAGGATGGACCCCACCCCCGGGAGACGGGCGAGGAAGACACCCAGAGAGCCATTATTCCATACCTTTATATTGGTAATGGAAAGGTTGGGATTGGCTACTCTGACTGATTGGAGTAGGGTACTCCCCTGCACTCCTTTAAAGTCAAGTTAAAAAAATTCTCCTCAAGGAAGACCATTCCCAGTCTGGAGCTCGACGCGGTGAGACGTGTTTGTTTCGCTTGTGCACACTGCACGTGCTTTCGTGTGCTCAACTTGGGGATCCTTCATTTCGTTGTTTTTGTCAGCGAAATGAAGTTTACTACTGGGATGTATGCGGCAATTGGAACTTATTGAACGCTGGAACGCTTCTCGTTTCGACAGCCTGCACCACCAGGTTGGATTCTTTTTAGCGAGATTCCTTGCCTCCACGTCATTTCTCCGGCTCACTATGTCGACTGTTTTTTCGTGACTCGTATGACGGCCATTCTGCAGAACGCCACGGTTGTTCGCATTTAGTCTCTACATAGAAATAGGAAGCGGGGTCGGCCCCTACTACTCTTTTCTAGACTTTACTTTGCTTTATAGTGATACCATCTCGTATCCTCCGGAGTCGGGCCCGTCCGCACCACTATACCAACCCATGACGACTGGACTATACCTGTCTGATACTCTCTCTCGTTCAGACGGATCTGGCTTCTCAAGATATGTATTTCAGCACAGCACTACACTTTCAACGTCTAATGACTGTCAATCTAGGGGTTTTCTTGGGCGAACCTGACTCGCAAATTTAGATGGGGTGATCTAAATATAGACAAATTAATAATAATAATAAAAAACAAAAACAATTTAGACCCCATAGGTAAGAAGGAAGGGTAGGAGGGTCAGCCCAGCCCACAGAAAAGTTATATTAAATTTAATATTAAAAAATTAATATAAAAATATTATTATGTAAGATTACCAATCCTATTTCGGGCCTTGGTGTGGCCAGGACGGGGAGGGGGGTGGGGGGGGAGGGCGAGAGGGGAGGCCGGAACCTGCACTGAACCTAAGGCTAAACCGCCTACGCCCTATGGCCCCAAAAACTCTAACCACCGGCATCCCAATCCCTTCCTCCCTCCCCCACCGTGTCCAACCGTAGCTCGAGCCAGTTATGGCAATCAGTTTAATTAAAAATGGTAAACTATTAGTAAAATGTCCCTAGGAGAGTGACTCAGCTGTAAAAGATTATTAGTCAGTGTTGTGCCACGAGTAGAGTGACACAACAGACCCCTTTAGGGGTTAGTTATTGAAGTAGTTGAGCAAAGTTTTGCCTATCCAGCCCGCCGTGAAGAGCGAAATGCATCCGGAAGAGCAACGAGATGAACCCGAGGTGTCCCCTCGGTCCGCCCCTAGAACATAAAGATTAAGTCAATTAACAGACGCTGTCACCACTTTAATCTACAAAACCGGTGACAGAACACAAGGTATGATTAACCAGGGTACTGCCACGAGCACAGACCAGACACCTGCCCTGTTGAATTACATAAGTTGTTTTTATTAAAAATCTAAAATATGTTTAAAATATGGAAAACACAATAAAGGAGCGAGCATGCTACTAACCTACATAAAAATAATTTTAAATATATGATCCAGTTCTGTCTGGTACATGAAAGGCCCACCACATCGCTATGATTTCGCAGTGCTTGCTTATCTACATTATCTAGGTCAACTACAAACGCAATGGCCAGCTTTGTTTTTCTTAATTTAGTGGGACGCCAGTAGAACTAGGACTTTACTTCATTTGCGCAGGCGCTAAGCTTATCACGTGATTTTGAACACATTTAACTGTCTCATATCTCCAAAACATATTTATATCCATAGAGGTATGGTACAACACCTTTCCAGGGGTCGGTGGGGGATTTGCCTTGAAATTTTGACAGTGGCCAGCGGTTGGCATACGCGTTACATGCAAGGGAATGTTAATAATTACGTTAAGCTCTAGGGGTAGAGGAAGAGGGTGCTGCGTTTGATTCACGTAATATTTATCAAGACAATATGTTATTTCTATTCATTACTTAGACCCAAAAAGGTGTTTTTTTGGAAATGCGCTGTCGGCCTAGAATCGATCCCTATTGTCCTGCTGCAAAAGGGTACCCCTAGGCTGTTGACGCAAGAATGGCACTACAACAGGTCGCAAGACTTCATCCCTGTATCTTTGACCAGTCAGATTTCCACGGATGATAAGAAGCCTTGTTGTCCGTTGACCGCAAATACCGCCCCATACCATGACGCCGCCTCCACCAAAATGGTGCACATCTTGGATGCAGTTTGGCGCCAGTCGCTTTCCCCTACGTCGATAAACACGAACTCGGCCATAATTTCGGAACATGTTGAAGCGACTTTCATCCGTGAACAGCACCCCTTTCCCAATCACGCCGCTGCCACCGACGTACAGTTCGTGCCCATTGTAATCTGCGTTGACGGTGTAGAGGGGTCAAGGCCATTCCAAGGAAGGGGCGGAAAGCTCTGACACCAGCCCTGCGGAATCGTCGTAAGACTGTTCGTCTGCTGATGGGGTGTCCCAGTGCCGTCGCCGCCGTTGACATCGCCGTCACGGATCGGTTTCACAGGTGGATTGTCCGGATGTAGCGGTCTTCAGCTGGCGTTGTGACCCTGGGTCATCCCGATCTTGCACGGTCTTGTGCCTGGCCTGTCTGCTGATAACGGCTCAACAAGTTGCTGATGGCGGCTTGACTGCAGTTGAAGGTTCTTGCAATCTGCCGTTGAGAGGCCCCCATATCGACCATACCGATAGCTCTGTTGCGTTCTGCTTGGGTAAGTCTCGGCATCTCTCTGATGTTCTTTTTGATACTGCTTCCTTTCTTTGTCCCACACCGGTATTTATGCAACAATCATTGCACGAGCGTTTTTAACAAAATCAAATTATGCTGTTTTTCACATTTTTCCAGACTGCACGAAATTCACTAAATCCGGAAACAGTGACTTTTCGGAAACACAGGGTGTGTTTTGGCGAATGTTTTCTCATTACTTTAAAGGGACATTCCTGAGTTTGTTGCATTGTAAGATGTTTCCGACTAATAAAATAGTTCTACGATTAAACTTTCATATTAAATATATTTTTGTATTTAGAATATCATTGTCTGTATATTCAGTGTGTTTCTGGTCGTCTTAATATTTGTAAGAAGCCCAAACTGGATTCTGTCTTCAAATAATTTCGTACGTACGAAAAAATAATATTTTAGGAAATATGTGCCGAGCAATGGGTATACTGTATGGTTAGAAAAATAAATACACAAAGATATAAAAAATAAATTAAAAGTAAAAACAGATTAAAATCACTTTAGAATAACTAGTTCTTATTTAATTAATGAGATAAGGAAAGAGAGAAAAATAATAAAAATAGAAACCTAACTATGTATAGGCTATAAATAGAAAGATAACGTATTGTTCGTAGACCGATCGATACGTGGAGAGTGCTTACACAGAGCTCTGACGTCGGTGACATGGGGGAGGGTGGTAGATCGGCCGAGAGCGTCGGTGAATCGGAGGTTGGGGCACTTACCTCGCCTTTATTAATCAAAAAGACAGAATCATTTTGTAAATCTTTATTCATATCACTAAGGTCCGGCTTCTCACTCTCCATTAGAGACATAACAGATTTCTGACCGGGTAGGGCTGGGTAAAGAAAATTCATCATCGTTGGTTGGGTCAGCAATTCTGCTAACCTCCAAATCACGGTCAAAGCTGAGTTCTCGATCATCAACCGGCTGCAAAATCCCCCCCCCCCCCCCCCCCCCCTCACATATTTCTCAACAGCGAAGGATAGGCCACCTCCAGGGAGTGGGGTGTCGCGTCCTGCACGCTTAGACGGGGTTGAAGACAACGGTGTCGTCTTAATCGCAGTTTTTAAATCACACGAGGGGTTCCACGTAAGACCATCGGTTTTAGAAATGTGGGACACATCGGGGAGACTCGACCGGTCGAGGGACGACGCGATTGAAAGGTTAGCCCGTTCGGTAGCTAACTCCACCGCCAAGGAATTTAAACTCCTGTTCATTTCATTAAACAAACTATCAACAGAATTTAAACTTGACATGGTTGGAACAGGAGAAATAAACTCATAATTTTAGAGAACACGTGCGAAACCCGAGCATGTATCTGGCAATACAGGCCAAGGTCAGAGCGCGTGGTAAACAAAAATCAGTAGCCCCGTTAGCTATCTACACGGTACAAAGACGCACAACCAGTGCCGCATTATCCATAAGGCTGACTAGGCTGAAGCCTAGGGGCCCACCAAAAGCAGGTACCCATGCAACCTTTTTTTTCTTCTTTTAGTGTTAAATGTTAACACTATGTCGAGGCACCCAAAGAAGCTCGAAGCTTAAGGGCCCTGTCATGGGTTAATACGGCACTGCGTACAACAGACTTAATTAATATGTTTCTCAATATTCTGCCCAGGAACAGAAAACCACCTCACTCGACGACCACACCGCTCTACTCTCAACCTTAGTCTTTATTTCTTTCGAGATGTTTTAACACCCGGCCTCTAATCGAGGCAGATTTCTGTTTAAGGCAGGCCTCTGTTAAATGATTTATGGTAGGTGTTGGATTTTTTTTTTTTTTTTTTTTTCTTTTTTTTTTTTTTTGGTTCTTGCACAAAACATTTTAATTTCTTGTTTGTTAGAAAGAAAATTTAGATTGTTCTAACATTTACTGTGATTTTAATTCCACAATCTGTAAAAAATTAAAAAGAGGATTCACTTTGTTCAGAACGTGCACAGACGTACGATTGATTGGTTGTTTAATTGATTGATTTATTTATTTATCATAGCATAACAATTTTTATCGGGTTAAATTAATTTTTAAATGTACGATTCGATAAAAAAAAACCCACATCTTTATATCTTTTATATATATATATATATATAGAGAGAGAGAGAGAGAGAGAGAGAGAGAGAGAGAGAGAGAGAGAGAGAGAGAGAGAGAGAGAGAATACTAAACGAGTCCCCGTGAGAGACCGTTTATATTACAACGAGTGTGTTTTCGATCGTACATCACACACGAGTTGTAATATAAACGGTCTCTCACGGGGACGGTTATAGTATTCTATTTATTACAACGCGCTACATTATTAATTTGAGTCGCCAAATATATTTTTTGTCTCTCACTAAACAGGACACTGAACGTAAACAAAACAGCGGAGTGATTCAGAGCGCATAACCCTTCTTTGCCTATGCACTCTTTTTATACTATTAAAGTATTTATGCTTTCGCAATGTCATAGAGTCCCTCCATCCGAAAAATAAAAATAATTAAAACAAATAACACACACTAGTAGTAAACAGAAAATTAGTTTAATAAACTATAATATAACAATCACTATTCAAAGTCCATCATTGAGTTTTCTGCAAAACGTTTAAACTTTCAAACTTCAAAGCGCGTCGGTCTCAGTGTCACGTGTGAGTTTTCGACGTTTGGGCTTGCTTTCAGAAGATTCAGTTTCATCGTTATTGTGTTTACAAAAGTTAATATTTATGGTTCCACCATATATTGGAGCAGAAAAAATCGAAGACAATTTGCCAAGAAGATTTGTAGAAGATGTAGTACAAGAATCAATCATTTTCGTTGAAGTTGTATCTGTCGAGTGCATTTCCAAAGCACGTGACTGGTGGTCCGATACCGTGTTACTGAGAATATGACTAATTTCACGGTGCTGTGTTGTGGAAATGTGGCTGTAGTTGTTGATGCTTTGTATATTTTTATGGCCAGAAATTTGCATTATGTGTGTTGGAGGGATATTTTTCTCAGAAAGTTTTTGAACTAGGTATTTTCGTGCAGAATGGTTTGTGTAATTCTTGTTGGGAGCGAGTTAGGCATTTTTTGACATTCGCCTCATGATTGAAGATAACTTGTTTACCCCAATAGGCTGGCGTTTAAACCAAGGAAAAAATTCAGAAGCTTCTTTTGTGTTTGTTGCTACATAGAACGGTGTTTCAGGTTTGGTGAATCCGGATGGACGCAAGTTAGAGTAACGCTTGTAGAGGTCAACTGGACAGCGATCGTCACCAGTTGCCCAAACTTTCGGTTGCACATCACGCATGGTTTGAGGATTATCCCCCTGACAGGTCTTGGATTGCCTCTCAGTAAACATCAGGAATTCTTTGCCATCACCGTCAGTTTGTAATGTCACATCGCCCCATTCATGTCGCGATGTGGCTTCACACTTCGGATTCCAAAATGTGTTGTGTTATTCCACCAAAGTGTGTTTATTATTGATCTGGATATCATTGATATTGAGGGACTGTGCGCGGTGAGGTAAGTTTCCCATTCCCTCAGCTTTTAGAACTTTTTGTTTCGTTTTTAGAACAGTATTTAACTTCGCGAAGGTCGTGCCTGTAATCAGTGAAATACCATAATTTTGGGATTTTAAATATCGTTCGAAACTGCCCAACATTCCTCTGACTGTGGAGGGCTCGTACTTTGATCCATCAGATTTTTGTAAATGTATGAAGAACGAACATAGAATGTCACACAGTTCAGTTTCGTTTATTGATTCGATTGCGCGTGTGTCACCTTTAGTGGCCATGAAAGACTCTAATCGTTTAATGTCATATGTGGTCTCTCTCAAGGTATTTTCGTTTTCGTTTTCTTGAATAAAAGTATTTATTTCTGAATGATCGTAATGGGTACTTATCTGGCTTTCTGTGGGTTCAAACGCTTCGCAAAAAAAATCATCCCAAAAAAGTTCATCGTTCATTTCTCGAGTCGCATCAGTTACGGGTAGGTTGCCAACGTTGGGATTGGGGAAGTATGTGAAGGGACAGTCTCCGCTACTTTCGTCAGCCGATATTTCGCAACTTGTCGCATGAGTCCGGTATCTGTTCTAATGTTAAACATCTTATAGCTTCCGAGTGGCTGTACAATTGAAGTTACCCGTCCCCTCTCCTGACCATCGATTTTAACGTAGTCGTTTACACAGATGTGGCTAGAGTGTGCCATTTTAACACTGCGAAGACACGTAAGCGACAGCAGACGTGAAACATTTCTTTTCAAATATTTTTGTTTATTTATTTAATAATGTAAACTATTTTTGTTTCATAACGAAAAACAAAGTTTTATATGTAAAATGTATTTTTTTTTTTTCTTTTTCTTTTTATTAATTGCATCTAGCCACGAACGTAAAGTTTTAATGGCATGTTGTTTATGAATGAGTTAAAGTAGTTCCGTGGATCATGTGATCGGAGGTCATGACCTCTCAAAAAGCATATCTCACATTGTGGGATATGAAAAATCTCTCACGGGTATCTCCGTCACCGCGGTAATATATATATATATATATATATATATATATATATATATATATATATATATATATATATATATATATATATATATATATATATGTTACAGTCCATGTGTAAAACCAGGCAATCTGTAGAATGCCTGAAAATCTGTAAAGTAACTGATTTACTCAGGCAATCTGTATATTGCCTAAATATTTCAGGCAATATACACATTGCCTGACTTTTCAAGGTAATTTCTAGACACGTTGCCTGAAATGAAAGATCCATCATTCATTGAAAGCAATTGTTATAAAGGAAAACACAACTAGTGACAAAATGCAATATTATTTAATTCTCTACGGATTTGAGATAAAGACATTAAAACAAGTAAATATCTAAACCAAACACATAATTGATAATTAATCACAAGATGCACATCATTAAAACAATTTGAATATTTTTGCTACAGATTTGAGATAAATGCATTAAAACATACATCACATACATCATTAAAACAATTTGAATATTTTTGCTACAGATTTGAGATAAATACATTAAAACATACATAGATGCAGATCATTAAAACAATTTGAATATTTTTGCTACGGATTTGAGATAAATGCATTAAAACATACATCACATACATCATTAAAACATTTACAAACTAGCACTTCTACACATTTATTTATTTATTTAGACATGTCAGACTGGAGTGGTATCTGCTATTGCCCTTTACACCTGCCTTGTAGCACTTGCAGCGGTTTGATGAGCATCGTTTGCCACTAATAGCACAATGACTCGTCTTTCACTGCATGTCTGAGTCCCACCTCAATGTCGGTACACATGTCACTTAAAGTATATAACTTTTGGTTACATTAATCAAACTGGTTCCTGCTGTATCGTCCTTTAAATAGTCCTGCGTGAACTGCAATGCAGTACAAGTCATTTTGATCTCGATCAACAATCACACCCATGATGTTACGAGGATCCCCTTTACCAAAGGGATAGGTATGGTCACGTTGTGTCCTGGGTTACTGTCAACATGCTCCAGACGACTTCGTTTGACCATGCGTTCTGCTTGTGCCATCTGACCATCAGCTGCTCGCTTACGTTGAATATAGATGTTATCTTGCTGCACTGAGTGTTGAGCTGGCTGTTCTAGATGAAAAAAAAACGTTGTTAAATATTTTTTTAAGTATTGATAATACATATATCAGTTTACTTTTTATTACATGAAAAACCACCGAGAGAAAAATCTTGTCATCCATTAACCAAAAAACCTGTTATATTAACATATTATTAATAGTACTAATTGTGGCATAGTGGTGAACTATTTTTGTTGTGTATGAAAAAGTAATAATATGCACAAAGTACAGAGTAAAATTAATTTTAAAGTGGTTCATTTGAAAGTAATACTATACGGTGATAACATACATAGTGTGCCATATAGTGACGAACAGTGTGAACAAGGACAAGGATTCGGGAACATCATTGGTGACGTTGACTGTGTCCTGCTCAGATCCATCAGATTCTGCAGCATCCATGTTTGATGAACTGTCTGTTGTAGCATATGCTGCAATGAGATCCTCTTCAGACACCATGCGTTCCAGAATGTCAGTTGGTAAGACAGAGGCACGCAATCCAATTCGAGCATCAGTACCGAATAAGGCCTTGTATGGTGTCTGCTTGGTGTCAGAATGATAACTGCAGTTTTTCTGGAATTGAACAAATCGCAATCCCATAGGCCTGTCTGTTAAGTTGTTATCACTGAGCCATGCAATCAACATATCTTTCACATCACAGTTCAGCCGTTCAACGGATCCTTGACTCCGATAGTGCCGAGGCTTGCCGTGAACCATGAAGAGATCGGGCCACAGAACTGTGAGTTCTGTGATGACTTTGATGTCAAGCTTTTCATCAGTGTTTTGTTTTTGGAGAATGTCTTTGTAGAGAATTTTATTTGAAATAAATTACATCATTTTAACTAATATTGCATTTTGTCACTAGGTGTGTTTACCTTTACAACAATTGCTGTCAATGAATGGTGGATCTTTCATTTTAGGCAATGTGTCTAGAAATTACCTCGAAAAGTCAGGCAATGTGTATATTGTCTGAAATATTTAGGCAATACACAGATTGCCTGAGTGAATTAGTTACTTTACAGATTGCCTGAAAGTTTTAGGCATTCTACAGATTGCCTGGTTTTACACACTGACTGTAACATATATATATATATATATATATATATATATATATATATATATATATATATATATATATATATATATATATTTTTTGGTATCTACATGGCATTTTTTTTTGTACTTTTTTGTTTTGGGGTTTAACGTTTGAGTCGATATTTGGTTAACTCGATATTTTTATTTAGCTTTAAGATATCGACACAACAGTGCTCGACTGTGTGTGTGTGTGTCCGCGCACACACACACACACACACACACACACACACATATATATATATATATATATATATATATATATATATATATATATATATATATATATAAAGATATTAACTCTCGTCAACAAAACACAACATAATGGAACTTTATTTACACTAAGGTGATACATAAAGGTGATTTACAAACATTTTGTGCAGCAAAGCAAAGAAAATATAGTACAATAAATTGGCAACTATAGCACAGCAGAACATAACATTACATACATACATACATACACACACACACACACACACACACACACACACACACACACACACACACACACACACACACACACGCGCGCGCGCGCGCGCACACACATATATATATATATATATATGCTTTTAGGTCATATCGATAATATATCCGCATTAACAGAATAATTTAGTACGGGACAGCAGCCCGGTTACAATTTAGGTTTGGTTAAATTGGCACATGCGCATTAGGAATCCTTTTCTGTCAATTTCCGCAGAAAAGAAATGGTAAATGTTTTTGTATTTTATTGTTTTTGTAGATTCCTGAATAATATTGTAAAAATTTAACGATTAATTGTCAAGATGTCAATTTTATTTATTGGGAGTTCCCATATTAGACGTCTTAGGGAATATTTAATCGAAGAAAATTTACAAAACTTTGGTATTATGGACTGCCCCACCATTTCGTTTTCGGCAGTTGGTGGCGGACGAGTTTGTCAAAATGAGCAAGTGAGGTTGATGTAATTGTTTTAAGGTTACTCTCTTTTTTGACAATGTGTATCCACAAGCACAGCATTTCTCAGATAAAGGTGTTGCAGTTTGTGCCTAGACAAAATACCCGGCATATCACGGTGTAGGAATATAATGAGAAGGTACACTCGGCAAATATTTTCCTGAAGCAGGAATTATCTAAACATCCCATCATTAATTATTGGAAGTTAAAAGGGATGCAGAATTCTGATGATATTTTATGTATGGATGGTGTTCATTTTTCGAAAATTGTTTTTCTAAAATACTATCGTAGTATTCGAGGTGCAATATTAAAACACTAAAAAAAAAAAAAGAATTGTTGATTATCAGGTTAATATCAGGTTAGCTTTTGTGCTGAAATGTGTGAGACAAGTGAGTTACAGTATACCGTCATAAGTTGATTGGTCTGTATAGAACTTGGACAAATTACAAGTGAGTTGCATGTATAGTCCCAGTTGTTGACTAGGTGTATAGAACTTGTATTTAATCACAAGTGAGTTACATTTATTAGTCATAGTTGTTGACTGGGTGTATAGAACTTTTATCTATTATCAGACATTAATTATCCCCAAATTTGCACTGTAATTACAAGTGAGTTACATTTATAGTCATAGTGTTGACTAGGTGTATAGAACTTGTATTTAATCACAAGTGAGTTACATTTATTAGTCATAGTTGTTGACTGGGTGTATAGAACTTGTATCTATTATCAGACATTAGTTATCACCCAATTTACACTGTAATTACAAGTGAGTTACATTTATAGTCATAGTTGTTGACTAGGTGTATAGAACTTGTATTTAATCACAAGTGAGTTACATTTATAGTCATAGTTGTTGACTAGATGTATAGAACTTGTATTTATTATCAGACATTAATTGTCCCCAAAGTTACGTGAGTTACATTTATAGTCATATTTGTTGACTAGGTTTATAGAAGTCCTATTTATTATCAGACATTAATTATTCCCATACGTTACACTGTAAAGTTCTAAAAACTAGTCAGTTGGTTTTAGTACTGTTTTAAGTAATAAAAGAGAGTTACAGTTTTTACCATGACAGTCATAGCGGTTGATGGTATCTGTACAGAACGTTTGATTTGGGAATATGTCTGGTTTCCAAGACTAGTAAAAGTAATGGTTGAGTTTCTGTGAGGATTTTTGTCTGAATGGACATGGATATTATAGGATAACTTGCACAGGATAATTTATTAAAAAAATATATTTTTCACTAATCTGACTTGATATAATTTACAGCCTTACTCCTGATTATAATAATGTCTACGAACCCCACACGGCGGAAAAGGCGGAGGGTGGCCAACCCACCCAAAGAGAAGGGAGCGAACACATCAAGGGCACCTGATCCAGGACCTAGTAGGCTAGATTTGCTGACAGTGGTGAGTCAGTGCATACAAGACGCCATTCCAGCACTTACGAAATCAGTGATGCAGGCTCTGCAAGCCAATCCAGATACATCAACACATCAGACTAGTGGGGCGGATGTGGATAAGGAGGAAGATTCTCCATTATCTATGCCTGTGGGACCAGATATTTTTCAGCACCTAACAAGTAAGGATTCAGTTAATTTGCAGGGAAATGTAGACCAGAATAAGGAGAGATCCACGAAAAGGAGTGTGACCAGGCCTGTTGGCTTAGGTGTCGATCAAAAAATAAAAAATAAAATTTGGACCAATGAATATGTTGATTTTGGCCTCCTACTGCATCCCTAACAAGAGGACAGATTTACCACTGAAATAAAAGATGGCACTCTTTTGTAAAGGTAAAGGTACCAAGTGCAAAACATATCACTTCGCTAATGCAATGGATGTCGGCTTTCCATCTTTTTGGGGCTTTGTACTGCAAAAAATACCCCAATGAGGGGGAAAATCTTATGCAATATGCATTGAGGCTGCAAGCTATTGCAGAAGAAACTAATGACCAGGCAGCAATTGCCTATGATAAAACGTTTAGGCAGTGGAGGGAGATTGCACCTGGAGATTGTCCATGGGCAGAAGTCAATACTGAGCTTTATCATGAAGCTCTAGCTGCAGGATTACAATCAAAACTGTACTCCAAAAATACCATGCAGTCCTTTCGTCCCAATTCCAAAAGGTACCAGAAGTCCAAAAGGGGAAAATTCTATTGTCACAGCTACAATAACACAGGGGGGAATCGCATGCGGGGACAGTGCTGTCTATACCCACACATCTGCCAATTTTGTTCAGGTTCCCATGATAGGTACAAATGCTCAACTACTTCAAGGGGAGAATCAAAATCTCAAAGTCACTAATTTAAACCGGCAAAACCCAAACAAGGGCCAAATACTGCAAACAGCAAATCCATATCGTGAGTTGCAAACACTTTCCTGCTCTTCAAATTCATGTGTTCCAACTCCAGTGAATTATCAAAGATTGGAATTTTATTTAAATGGCTATAATCAATCCGAAAAAGAATTCTTGGTTACAGGTTTCAAGTCTGGTTTTCGTATCCCTTTTTCTGGAAAAAGACAATGCACTTTTTGTTCAAGTCTCAAGTCTGTCAGTGGCAAGACAGACATTTTAAAAAGGAAGATTGAAGTTGAGCTGGAAAAGTTTAGGGTGGCAGGACCTTTTGATCAAATTCCATTGGCAAATTTTCAAATTTCTCCACCTGGTTTGGTTTCAAAGAAAGATCCCAATGAATACAGAGTTATTCATCATTTATCCTATCCTCCAGTTTAATCAGTCAATGATGGAATAGATCCTCAATTTTGCAGGGTCAATTATTAGACAGTAGACACAGCAATTAACTATGTAAAAAAGCTAGGTCAAGGTACTCTGATGGCCAAAGCTGATATTCAAAACGCATATCGTATTGTTCCCATACACCCAGATGATTATAATCTGTTGGGTTTTCTATTGAAAACAAATTTTATTATGATCGCATCCTTCCAATGGGTTTGAGTTATTCATGTCAGTTGTTTGAAAGATTTAGTACCGCCCTTCAGTGGATTCTTGAAAATACGTTTTTCATTCAAGGATGTGTTCATTTATTGAATGATTTTTTGTTATTGGGCCGTCCGGGAACTACTGATTGCCATAATTCACTGTCAGCATTTTATAAGTTTGCTTCATGTCTGGGTATTTCAATCAAAGAAGAGAAGACAGTTCTTCCAACTACATGCATACAATTTTTAGGTCTAGAAAATGACACGGTTAACATGGAAGTCTGTCTCCCATTGGGAAAATTGGAGAAGATGCGGACTCTCATTAATCAGTTGTCAAAGCGAAGGAAAGTTACACTGTTAGAGCTTCAATCTCTAATTGGTTTACTGAATTTTGCTTGTAGTGTGGTAATTCCAGGTCGAACCTTTTTGCGAAGGGTTATTGACCTTACTCTTGGGCTTAAAAAAAACAACCCATAAACGGCGGTTGTCAGTAGAAGCCAGATTGGATTTTAAGGCCTGGGGTTTATTCTAAGAGCATTTTAATGGTCGTGATTTTTTCTTGTCTGATAAATTTAAGTCATCAGATACTTTACACATGTATACAGATGCGAGTAATATCGGATTTGGGGGCTTCCTTGGATCCCAGTGGTTTGCTGAGTTTTTTCCAACCAATTGGCTCAAATATCACATTACTGTCAGGGATTTTCTTCCCATCATCATAGCTATCGAATTGTGGTACACACAGCTAAAAAACAGATGCATCCAATTTCATACAGACAACATTGCAGTAGTATTTATTATCAACAAACACACGTCACCAGATTCGATTTTAATGCAATTGATGCGCAGATTTATGGTGAACGTTTTGAAACATAATATTTTGTTTAAATCTGTCCATCTCCGGATTACATAACATAGCTGCAGACTATCTTTCTCGGTTGCAGATAGAAGAGTTTCACAGCCAGTTTCCACACATGGATCCAGACCCCATCCCATGTGCACCAGAGTTACTGAGGATTTAACTTCAACAGCCAATCACTTGTTAGCGAGTGCTATGTCTGATACTACAACAGCTGCTTACAAGCACACTTTTAAACTATACCGTGAATTTATTCACAACAGTATTGGTGATGTTGTCAATCCTCTGCCACCCAGTGTTCAACATTTAGCCCTTTTTATGGCTCATTGTTACGAACAAAATCTGGCTGCTTCAACAATGGCAACATATAATTCAACATTAGGATATATCTTTAAATTGGGTCATTATGAAGATATAACTCAACATTTTATTATCAAAAAAATGTTATCAGGGTTCCAAAAACAAAGATCATCAGTCGATTCTCTATTGCCAATCAGTCCTAATATCACAAGTATGAGAACAGTCTCTCTATATTTGTGACATTTAGTTATTTCTTCAGATCATATACGACCCAGTGGATGCTGTGGTCCAGCGATTTAAATGTTTAAAATTCCAAAATGACAATGACAAATCCATGGGGACAGGGGCCTCTGGATTATGGAATTGTGAAACATTTTTTCAGTATGCATTTATTATATGTGACAATTGGTAATCTGGTAATCCATGGGGACATGGGCCTCTGGATAAGTACCAAATGTGTGTATTTTCATTTATTTCTTTGATTACAATATGGACACTTATGGACAGTGGGGTTGTAAACATTCATGGGGACAGGGGCCTCTGGATGTTGATAACGGCTCTCCTGCATTTATTGGTGTATTTCAGTTGGAACCTGTACAGGTAGTACCTATGTGGATATTTAGTGATATACGCACGTCTATTGGCTTTGGATGTTGGTAAATCCATGGGGACATGGGCCTCTGGATGTTGGTTTAGAATGTCATGTGTATTTATATACATCATGCGTTATATGTACATGTTCAGGGTGATGTTTTTGTACATGATCATAAGTATAATTGATTACATATATGTATAGCTGGATATGTTGTAGGATATAATTTGGTTCAAGTAGATATACAATTCTATGCACGATGACTATAAGGTCGATCGGTTATGACACGCTGTCACTTATTGTTAAAAATCATTTGGGGCAAGATTCAGTGGATGGGGGATATAGCTGATCAGATTGGATCTGTCTCTTTGCATCCATTCCAGTCTGCTCATCTATATGTTGGCGTAATATTACACCCCATCTTTGTTATATGCCAATTCCTTACATAAGGATTACGTAATGTTTATAATATTATATTGCATGTTTACATTATGTAGTGATATGACATGTATTATATAATAGTAGTTCAGCCTTTCGTGTTGATATCTATTTGAATTCATTACGTAATAATGATGTTTTTCTTATCTCGTCATTTATATCAAAAATAAATGATAATTTTCAGTTTCTTTATGTGTTGACTTATTTAATCCAAAGTATTTATTATGATGCATGACAAACAAACAGAGCACTGTCTTGCCCCTCGATGGTGATCTAAAAAGATATTTATGGTGCAACATAATATATCCGCATTAACAGAATAATTTAGTACGGGACAGCGGCCCGGTTACAATTTAGGTTTGGACAAATTGGCACATGCGCATTAGGAATCCTTTTCTTTCAATTTCCGCAGAAAAGAAACGGTAAACATTTTTGTACCCACCTCCCACCCTAGCGTAATATTATACCCCATCTTTTTTATATGTCAATATATATGTCATATGTGTGTGTGTATGTATGTATGTATGTAATGCTATGTTCTGCTGTGCTATAGTTGCCAATTTATTGTACTATATTGTCGTTGCTTTGCTGCACAAAATGTTTGTAAATCACCTTTATAAGCCCCTGCGTGTGCTGTAACCTCACCGTGGTGCAGGGGTGTAACATTTTCTTTGAGAATGGCCAATACAGCACAAAATTGAAGTTTTGAGTAAAATTCAGTATCCGTAAAATTCTGTGATATTTGTGTTTTTGCACAGTTCTTTACACTGTTCTTTACACTGTTTTTGTTTAAACCTTGAATTTTTATATTGATGTTGATCATCACTTTATTTATTTGCATTACCATAGTTTGACACCCAATAGCCGATGTATTTTTCGTGCTGGGGTGTCGTTAAACATTCATTCATTCATTCATTCATTCCTTTATGAGTGTAAATAAAGTTCCATTATGTTGTGTTCTATTGACGAGAGTTAATCTCACAGTAATCAGAAATGTGGATTCCCGTCGACCAGTCATAACTATTGAACCGATGAAGCTAAAATCAATTTTAATTGTGTACCATGCAGTTATCAGCGCGATCTGGAAATGCAGCCCTCGTATTAATGACGTCCATGTGAATGTATTATATAGATTTGTCCTGTAGCGACGTAGTCGTTGTTGTGTTTGTTACATTTGTTTATGCTATTTACGTAGATATTACTTAAGACTTCGTTGTTTTAGAAGAAAATGTATTCATGCATTAACATTGTGGTTTATTATCGGCTATAAAACGTTAAATACAAGAAATATATGCATTGTTCGCCTGACACACGTCGTATTTTGCCGAGTCTGAGAATATGAGTAGGTGATGCTTATGTCAGACATCTCTAATAAAATCATGATTTTAGACTGGAGAAAGTTTATATATATATATATATATATATACTGACACACAATGAAAACGCAAAACAGATATTTTTCAATATTTTGTTGTGATTAATGAAAAATATATCTATTAGACTTAAAATAACAATTTATGAGAGGAAGCCATTGATTGGTACTTTTGTCTGGGTTTTAATCCTGGTTTTGTTCTCGTTACACATACAATAGCAGAAACACACAAAATGGTGTGAAATGCGTTCTCTAGATGCTCAATCATGCTGCATCAATTACTGATGATAACTGGCCATGTTTCCATGTGAATGTATCTCATGAATAATAATAATAAGAATAATAATATATATATATATATATATATATATATATATATATATATATATATATATATATATATATATATATATACAAACTACCAAACAGACAAACAAATGGTACTAAAGTGTTAGTTTTGTTTAACAACACAACTAGAGCTCACTGAGTTAGTAATCGTCGTCTATTGGGTAATTCTGGCATTGAGAGAAAACATACTACATATTTCCATTGGTAGCAAGGGATCTTTTGTATGCACCATTCCATAGACAGAATAGCACATACCACAGCCTTTGATATACCAGTCGTGGTGCACTGGCTAGACGGGAAATAGCTCAATTGTTCTACTCACGGACAACGATCCCAGACTAGGCGATCGCTGGTTACTAAAACATTAAACATAACAGACACTCAAAAACATACAGGTTAACCTTTTTAACAAATGCCTTGTGGACGAATAATTTATTTTTTTAAGTTTTAAAAACTGATTGCCCACCATCCCCCGAAAGAAGGGTTAGTAAATTAAAAAGAAGATTGAATAAAAAGAACATTAATATGTGGCGTCCATACCAGAATCTACATACATGTGTATGCTTTTTATTAATGTAAAAAAAAACAAATTTGATCATATCCAACACTTGCCTTAAAACATATGACATTCGCGTTAAAAATGCCCTAAATTAAATTAGTGCTCTAGTGATGTTGTTAAACACAAAACAAACTTTATTTTATTTATTAATTCATTATTATTATTATTTATATTATTTTGTTGTTGTTGTTGTTGTTGTTGTTGTTGGGGTCATCGTAACATCAGGGGTAACTATTGACCGTATGGGGCGGGACGCAGCCCAGTTGTAAAGCGCTCGCTTGATGCACGGTCGGTTTAGGATGGATCCCCGTCGGTGTGCCGATTGGGCTATTTCTCGTTCCAGCCCGTGCACCATGACTGGTATATCAAAGGCCGTGGCATGTGCTATCCTGTCTGTGAGATGGTGCATATAAAAATATATCTTGCTACTAATGGAACAATGTTACGGGTTTCCTTTCTAAGACTATATTTCAAAATTACCAAATGTTTGACATCAACTAGCCGATGATTAATAAATCAATATGCTCTAGTGGTGTCCTTAAACAAAACAATCTTTAACTTTAATCAGCTGTATTTACATACCAAGATGCCAACAATTCAAATCCCATAGAGTAGCATGTGGCTAAAGCATCAATAATAATGTTGTAATTATAAATCGATATGCAACAGCAACTTTCCATTAAAAGCTGTCCAGCGTTCTGAAGTCAAGTACTAGTTTTGTGTAAGGAGCTAGAGGCTCTCATAATACATTTTTTTTATTCCTAATACTGACAATACCGAAACACACTCTGGTAATAACTTCTATGTGTTTTATTATTTCAGAGGGTGTTTAAAGTCAATTTCTCTGTGTGTATATTTTTGTCTTTGTGCATCTTTGAGAGTGGTTCTTTAAGTTGCGTGATTAACATTGTTATTGATGATTTGTTAATGAACACTTCTGAAATGTGTTTCGTTCAATATTAAGTATCGATGTTTCATAGCCTTTTACAGTAGAATAATGTTTATTCATTGATCGACGTACTTAATTCTTTTACACATATATTTAGTTTTCAGACACAAGCCCTGGAATAATACTATAGCAGCTCATGGCCAGAAATCGGCTTTGTGTGGTATGTGTACCCCTGCTTGTGTTGTGGTTGGTCTTCATCTCTGTGCTCGTCCTACACCCTCTGATCGACGAATCCAAATTGTCTCAGATAGTTACCAGTTATTCTGCGTCCATTTATAGACTTTCCAACAGCCGTCAAACTCTTGCAGACGATCAGTCCAGGATTTCGATAGCTGTGGACCCAAAAGTGAAGGACAAATCGACGATTGCTATCTATCGGGATGAGATGTCGTGGAAGCCTGACAGCAAGGTGTGCTCGTCCAAAGAAACGTTCAGGAAGGCGACTCTCAAGAGCGCTTTGGGAAATATTTCTGTGAACATTAACGAAAGCCCTGATGGGATTTCTGACAGAATCGTCAAGTTCGGCTTTTTCGAGAGTGAGGTAGAAAAGCCACTATACAAGTGTTTAGACGAGGACAAGGATCTGGTATTCTTAGACATCGGTGCCAATGTTGGAGTCTTCAGCCTGTCAGTTGCTAAAAAAGGTCACAAGGTCATAGCGGTTGAAGTGTTGCCAGGCAACGCGGCTCGTTTGTGTAGAAGCATCAAAGAGGCCGGATTCGATAACAGAATTACCTTGATACACAACGGACTGTCTGACAAACGGACTTTTATGGAAATCGTTCATTACAAAGGCGTTGAAGGTAATATACCCGCCCGTATCCTCTCCACCATGTATATATTCTGTAACTTACCCATGATATCCATGTCATAAACTCGTGTGATGATTTAGTGTATTAACCCGGTTAATAATGGTAAGCAAATGTTCAAGGTCTGTAGGTAATGTGTTGCTCTGGGCCATTTGCTTAAAAGCCAAGGTATACGGTTAACTCCCTTGTGTACCCGGACGCGCAAGGAGTTCGCTTGTTCGTTTTCAAAATAACTGGTCTGCTACCCAACAAGACTTGAGCGTAACGTTTTCAAACTAATTTGTGCTAATCGTGATGGCGTCATATTACGGCGACTCTAGTTTTGTGATTTACTGAAAATTTTATTAAAATGTTATTTTAGAAGTGTCATAGGATAAATCAAATTCGCTACTGGGTTTTTTAATATGTAAAATATGAACCCCGTCTAGTTAATCGGTATTTTTCTCGGCATATACTTTTCTCTCTCTCTCTCTCTCTCTCTCTCTCTCTCTCTCTCTCTCTCTCTCTCTCTCTCTCTCTCTCACACACACACACACATTAGTTACAAAGATTCCACATACTACATCACACACGCACGCAAACACACATATTATAGTGACAAAGATTCTCTCTCTCTCTCTCTCTCTCTCTCTCTCTCTCTCTCTCTCTCTCTCTCTCTCTCTCACACACACACACACACACACGCACGCACGCACATCACAGGGACAGATTCCACATACTACAAGCACCCGCACACATTACAGTAACAAAGATCACACACACACGCACACACATTACAATGACAAAGATTCCACATACTACATCACTCACGCACGCAGACACACATATTACAGTGACAAAGATTCTCTCTCTCTCTCTCTCTCTCTCTCTCTCTCTCTCTCTCTCTCTCTCTCTCTCTCTCACACACACACACACACACACGCACACACATTACAGTGACAACGATTCCACATACTACATCACACACGCACGCAAACACACATATTAGTGACAAAGATGCTCTCTCTCTCTCTCTCTCTCTCTCTCTCTCTCTCTCTCTCTCTCTCTCTCTCTCTCTCTCTCTCTCTCTCTCTCTCCCACACACACATGCACACACGCACGCACGCACATCACAGGGACAGATTCCACATACTACACGCACACATTACAGTAACAAAGATCACACACACACGCACACACATTACAATGACAAAGATTCCACATACTACATCACTCACGCACGCACACACATATTACAGTGACAAAGATTCTCTCTCTCTCTCTCTCTCTCTCTCTCTCTCTCTCTCTCTCTCTCTCTCTCTCTCTCTCTCTCTCTCTCTCTCTCTCTCTCTCTCTCTCTCTCTCTCTCTCTCTCTCTCTCTCCTACTGAACATATATTTGCAATGTATCATTAGAGGTTTTTAGAAATAAACCCAACCAAAATATCTTTTAAAAACAATTCCTTTGAAGTGCACATAGAAATATTTCAGAGTAGGGTTTTCCTGAATTCTGATTAACGAGTGGGTTTTTGTCCAGGTGGGGGTCTGTCTTGAGGGGTTTTGTCAAGTGGTTTGTCCACACACAAACATATACATATACATATGTATGTATGTAGGCCCCTGCGAATCTTCGATTCGATTCGATTCGATTTTTGTATATTCGGAAGTTCGAATATTGCAGTGTACGGACAACTGGAAAAATAGGAACAAACTATATGGCCAACCGTTAACATTAATAAACAATAAACAATGTGGAAGACAAAGCAGAAAAAAACACATTTTAAAATGAAATTCGTATAAGTAATCTATTAACAAAATAGTACTCTTATCATACGTATTTTTTAGTTTGCTGATTAGCTGTCATTAGCCCAAATGTCTACAGCACTACACTGTTATGAGGCTAATTGAATTATGTGTTCTTTTTCTTTTTTTAAGTAAGAGATGAATTTTACTTTATTAACAGACTATTTAAATGAACCTTTTTTTATATAAAATATATATATATATATATATATATATATATATATATATATATATATATATATATATATATATATATATATACATTTCATTCAACAATAGTCATGTAGGTAACGAGTCTGCATAACCTTCATGCCAAGAGGTCGGCATAATGATCGACTGAGCAACAAATACAAATTGACTATTATTCAAATGAATTTCTTGTTAAGATTAGCTGTACTTTTTATTTTTATTTATTTATTTATTTATATTGATATTAATTTATGTTGCCTTTAAGAAATAACGAATGACGTCCCGTAATGTAAACGATTCCACAGACACAAACGTTTTAGCCGACAAACGACACTCTGTCTCGCATAAATGCAGAGACACTCATATGGGGATATAAAAAGGCTGATCTCATCCTATCCATGTCAGACTTCAAGCAGAGAAAGTGATGTGATTATAATGTTATATGCATCATGACACACTGAATCGATAATTAAGTCGGTCAATAAACATTGCTTGACGTAACGAGTATATTTCTTTTTTAATTTTTAGGATTTTGTTTTTGTATGTGCGAAGAATATCCACTGGTATTTAGTGTTGATCTCCGATTGGTGATGGGTGTTAGTTTTCACATGTTTACTTGAATTATTTTGTGATCTAATTAAAAGCCAATAAATGATCACTTCCAAGATATGATCTCGTGTTAGTTCAACTGTTCATCCTATGTACACATTAGTACTGGTTTTCTATTTAGGGCGCTTTATTATTTAAACTTCAACCTTGTGTGTTCATGTTAATCACCGTACGTACACCCAATGCAGTGTATATTTATATTATATATATATATATATATGTGTGTGTGTGTACGAGAGAGAGAGAGAGAGAGAGAGAGAGAGAGAGAGAGAGAGAGAGAGAGAGAGAGAGAGAGAGAGAGAGAGAGAGAGAGAGAGAGAGAGAGAGAAATCTCTCACTGGGTGATGGGGGAAGGACTTAATTCAGTCGGTTAAGCTTGCGGTCAAATCTCCTCGGCGGACCCATTGTTTAAACTTGTTTTGTCCGGTCCCAGCCAGTGTCCCATAACGTGTATAACAGAAGCCGTGTCCGTGAGAAAGTGTATAAAAAAAACCCATCTCTTGTTGATAATGCAGGAATGTAACCGGTTTCTTCATAACACTACATATTTGACATCCAATAGCCGGGGACGGGACGTAGCCCAGTGGTAAAGCGCTCGCTCGATGCGCGATCGACCTGGGATCGATCCCCGTCGGTGGGCCCATTGGGCTATTTCTCGTCTCAGCCAGTGCACCACGACTGGTATATTAAAGGCCGTGGTATGTACTATGCTGTCTGTGGAATGGTGCAAGATCCCTTGCTGCTAATCGAAAAGCGTAGCCCATGAAGTGCCGACAGCGGGTTTCATCTCTCAATATCTGTGTGGTCCTTTATCATATGTCTGACGCCGTATATCCGAAAATAAAATGTGCTGAGTGCGTCGTTACATAAAACATTTTCTTCCGTCCTGCCTTCCAATACCCGATGAAACATTGTTTTTGTAGGCGGAGTGTACATCAGGGATTCTCTGAACGCCACAAAGAACACGATGTACTCCATCTTTTTGGATGACCTACTGGAGGTGTTCGACTTAAAACGCGTCGTGATGAAGATCGACGTAGAGAGACACGAGGCCAAGGTATGTAGATAAATATTATATTCCACTTAGGCACTCCTATGGTCATGAAGATCAACGCAGATACACGAGATCGAGATATGTAGATATACTAGTATATCATATTCCATGAGACCAAGGTGTGTAGACAAATATCATATTCCACTTATAAGCACCCATTGTCATGAAGATCATACTAGAGCCACTTGGCTATCTTCTGGCACTTTGAACGCTACTTAATTGTTGGACGGCTCCTAACCAGTGGTTGCCTACCGAATTAACGAACTAATATGATTAGATCCAATCATCAAACTAAAAAACAATAAAGCCACACAGACCTAAATAATTTAACTGGAATAATTTATAGGGTAGGTACCCACGCGTACCGAGTTTTCGTGGCATTAGCGAAGAATTGGTTACTATTATAAACAAAGGAAACATACAGCTAATATTTTTTCACTAAGTTAAAATTCACTTACCCTACTATGCTTTGCTACATAAAATCAATTCATCCCCGATGGAAATTGCCGACACATGATCACCGTCGAGGCCTCTGGAAAACCCGTCTGCATAATGACGTACCTATCAATTCGGGGTATACGTCATTCAGTCAATCTATGGCAGGCCAGTGATGGCAACCAGTTTCTGTTGTCGCGAACGTAAAGTGGGAATTTCCGTAAAGAATCGAAGCACAAAATATGTTAGTCATTGTTATAATATAACTTATATTTAACATGTATCCAAACACACAAACGTCCAACGTAAATGTAACATATTTACAGGTCTGGTTTCTTCACAGCTCTCGAAGATACATGTATGTTTATTCTTCCTGCTTGCATGGCAAGCCATGACACGGGCAGAAAAACACGTCATGTCGTCGTAGACATCGTACATAACAGCAGTACTTTAAATGAACCCAGTGATTACAGTTTTGGAACATGCACTGTCCCCACAGAGTAAATACCAGTGAAGTGCATCTTTTTAATTCAACTGGTTGAAAAAGCCCACAAACACAACACTTTTCGTCATCTTCAGTTTCCGATTCCGAGAAGTTGTCACTTGATATCAGCCCGTTATCAACTCCTGAGGGCCCTGGCTGCGGTGAATTTGATTTTTTGATTGGTACTACAGCTTTTGTTTTTCTTGAAGAAACAACTTTGGGTTTTTTAGAGGAAGAGACATATTCATACAGTTGGGATGATACATCTGGCTCTGTAATTGGTTTTCCACCAACAACCTTGTGAACTGAACGCCTGGGTTTAGACTGATTGGGTTTATTGTGGTGTACAACTGGCAGGTGACTTGAAAAGAAATTGTTAACAGTGTTTCTGTCTTGTGGTTGAGAAATATCGGCATTGTTACTCGCAGTTTCTGTAGATTGTTCAGCTCTTCTCTGTTTAGCATACTGGGCAGGTTTCAACAGAGTTGAATCAATTGCTGTTGGGTTAAATGGATAAATCCCACTCTTCCTGAAAGCACTCTGAAGATTCCTGAGAGTTAGCGAGATGTCGTAAGCTCGACATGCAATAGAGCAGACATTGTAGCGGGTGAGAGTTCCAGAATGAGAACGTTGCCATTTTCGAGATTCATCACTGAAAACTTTAGAAAACGGTCCAAAACAACCCACATCCATCGGCTGAAGGATATGGCTTGTATGAGGTGGTAGAACAAACAGGATGATTCCATTCCGCACTGCAAAGTCAACCAAATAAGGTGAAATATGGGATCTGTGACCGTCATACAACAATAATGTCTTCTTATCTCCACCAACTTTTGCGTACTTCGCAAAATGATCTACAAGCCATGT
This sequence comes from Gigantopelta aegis, assembly GCF_016097555.1. Taxonomy (NCBI): domain Eukaryota; kingdom Metazoa; phylum Mollusca; class Gastropoda; order Neomphalida; family Peltospiridae; genus Gigantopelta; species Gigantopelta aegis. The sequence goes on along the minus strand of NC_054699.1, from coordinate 23,969,402 downwards.
TTGAAATATGTCTGAATTGGACCATCCTGACTTACTAACAGTGCCATTCGTACCAATGGTGGCTCCTTCTAATAATTCTTGGCGCATTCGAGCCCCAGGAAAAATGAAATATGGTGGGATTTGTTGACCCAGTGCATTGCCACACCCTATCATAGTGACTGTGGATGATCTTTCTGGCGATATTTCAATTGGAACCTCGTCTGTGGATCCTACAACATACGGAGGTGCGTGAGTCATACTAATTCCCTTCTCATCCACGTTATATATGTTTTCAGGAGATGATTTGAGGTCATACTTTTCAAGAATTGTCTCCAGTTCATCAAAGTATTTCGTTATGCTTTCCTCTGAAGTAGCGTAGACTCGAAGCTCTGACAAGGATTTGGGTCGTCTCAACTTTAATTCTGGCCATCTTCCCATGAACCCATAAAACCACTGTAGAGAAAGAGAGTTGCAATCGTGTGGCCGTTTGTTTAAGTGGGTGGCATAGTCGGTTCCAAGATTTAAAACCTGCGCTCTTGTGTAGCCATAGCCAACAGACGCCATCAACTTCAAATGTTCTGCCAGTTTGTTTTCTTCTTCCAAGGAAAACATTGGACCAGGTCCGGACCTTGTCGTGTCTGGGGAAATAATCCCGCATATTCTGTCTCTGAGTGTTTGTTCAGGAACGGAATACAGCCTGGCAGCCTTATATACAGAAGTTCCCTTTTCAGTGACATCTGCATATGCATTTTTAAGTTGAGTAGGGCTATATGATCGATAGCGCTTTTTATGACGTGACGTGAAATCCTAAAAAAACACAAGGAATCAGATATAAGAGATAGCCCTTATGCGATTCCATAATTTCACAAATTGGCGAAAGCCACGTCACATATGTCACGTGATTATAATTTACAATAACAAGGTAGAGCAGACGATGCATACATTTTCATGTTACAGGTCTTGTACTAACTTCGGTACTTTATTTTGCTCAATGGTATAAAATGCATTTTGGTAAGAACAATGTATTTTACTTGTTTGACAATGTAGTTTAATAATACTTACATTAATTGATGCAATCTTGAACATTTTGTTCTCCGGTATCCAGGGACGCTTTCTCTTCATAAACGTTCGCTAGGTGGCGCAGTACACATGAACTGTCGCGAGATATGACGTTTTTGGGAAATACCCCGAATTGGTGAGTACCACGAAATGGCAAGACGGGACGGTAATTAATGCATAAACTTATTCACAAAAATATAAATATTTTTATATTTTCACTCAAACTAAAATGTTGTTGAAATATGTATTTACTAATGTAAAACTATTTTATTTGCCGAAAACCTTTTAAAATGGCTAAACAATGAGAATAGTTCCGTGACTACGTTTATAGCTTATTGCTTTCAGATTCTGGAAAAGGCTGACGAATTCTTCAAGAAAGTAGACGTCACATGCGTTATGATGGAATGGGAACGCCATCCCAGAAACCCGGATGCATATCAAATGATGGTCTTCATGGCCAGACATCATATGCTGGGATTTGACCCCCAGGACTTCAGCAAGTCGCTAGATGCTTTCACCTTCGCCAAATGGCCCCGAAACGTCATGTGGCGTAAGGTTCGCGACTATGGACCGTGGACAGAATAGATACACAATTAATAGTGTGTTTGTGAGTGGGCGTACTGGAATATATATCTTTCCTATTTTCTCAATGCACTGAGAACCGTTTTGTTTTTGTTTTTTCTTCTTCTTTTTTTTAGTCTGGATAAATAGTTTACCACATTGCTTTCCTTATACTATAAAATCTGCTCATAGCACAGCCTCCTGTAAATGTAAATATCCCAACCTTAGTGAAGTAGTGAGATCGTCTGCCTTAAGAGTAGTCGGGAGGGATGTATGATGCCATGACCTACTTCCCCGTGATCACGTGACCTTGGTAGGAGACAATGGGCTTGGTGCAGGTGTGTGACCTTGGTAGGAGACAATGGCCTTGGTGTGGACAATGGCCTTGGTGCAGGTGTGCCACTTTGGTAGGAGACAATGGTTTGGTGTAGACAATGACCATAGTGTAAGTAAGTATGCGACCGTGATAGGAGACAATGGCCTTGGTGCAGACAATGGTCTTGGTGCAGGTGTCCGACTTTGGTAGGAGACAATAGCCTTGGAAAAGTATGCGATCATGGTAAAAGACAATGGCCTTGGTGCAGGTGTGCGACCTTGATAGGAGACAATGACCATGGAAAGGCCTTGGTCTATTTGGACTGGTCCTGCCGTCCTTGGACTGAGTTTGGGGTGCCTCCCTCGGGTATAAAAAGGGTGCTTTTGGCTTCATTGTCATTCACTTGCTGAAGAGTCCACAGACAAGATCTACGTCTAGTTTGTTTTAGAGGTTGATGATATTCACATTTTTGTGGTTTGTTGCTTTTTTATTTTGAAAGAAGAAGAAGGCATCGGGACATTCATCAAGTACTACTCAGTGCCCTTGCAAGGGTGAAAAATCGTGATGCCAACTAGAAATTGGGCAAAATGTATACGTTATGGCCCAACCATGGAAGCAAGAACTGTTGATACATATCCGGAAATTCGACAGTGATAAGGGGAAAACATTCCCCACCAAACGAGGCATCGCTCTAAATCTAAAGCAGTGATTTGAACTGTGTGGATGTAAGAGCCAGATAGACGAAACGATTTCAGCCTTGAAACAAGGGAAGGATGAAACACTGGTCAGACACCTTGGAGCCAATGTTCATGCTAGTATGGACAAGAACTTTGTTGGGGTGGACCTGCGTCAGTGGTGGTGGTGTGATGAAATGAAATCATGTGTGACTTTGTACCAGAGCTGAACTCGATTGTGCCCTGCGCCATGCAAGACTACCATCAAAACCAGGTGGGATTTCTTCAGTGTAACTTCTGCAACCCTAACGAGTGTCACCAGTGGTGACCGACTGTGACAAACATTTTCTTTTGGATGAACTCGAAGGTATAAAAGAATGGATTTATGGTTTACACTTCATTTGCTTTATGACTCTGCTAGAGAACAGACGTGTTTTATGATTCTGACATTCTTGTGTTCCGCTATCTCGAGTCTGTTTACTATGATGTAAAACATCCGGATAGTTATGCCAGTCCTAGTAAACTGTATCAAGCTGTCAAAGCAGATGGTAAATTAAAAATTCTTCTAGCACGTATTAAATCAAGGTTGAAAGGTCAAGAGACATATACCATGACACATCAAGTAAGACGAAAGTTTCCACGTAATACCTATGTGGTGGAAGGGTTAGACGGTCACTGGCAATCCGACCTGACGGATATGGTCAGTTTGGCTAAATACAATGACGGGGTGAGATACCGCATGGTGATTATTGACTTGTTCTCCAAGTATGTGTGGGTTTTACCACTCAAGTCGAAAACAGGGAAAGATGTAGTAGACAGAATTCTGGAAATCAGAGTCCAGAAAGCCCAAACTGTTTCAGTCTGATTCGGGGTCAGAATACAAGAACCACAGGGTCAAAGCATTGTTGAAGTCACATGGTATAATACAGCTGTTTACGCTCAGTGAAACCAAAGCAAGTTATGCCGAACAGGTCATTAAAACCATCAAAATGCGTCTGTATCGCTACATGTTAAAAAACTTTACTTGCAAGGACATGGATGTCCTAGAGAAGGTCGTCTATAGCTATAACCACACCAAACATCGAATGTTAGGTCAAACTCAAACCAGTGTCAACCAAACAAACGAAGAAGAGGTCCGCCAGTCTCAGTACCTGATCAAACCTAAAAAGGTAATCCACAAAAAGACAAAGTAAGAGTGAGTCATCTTCGGGGCACCTTTGATCGAGAATACCAAGAGAAATGGTCTGGCGAAATATTTACCATTGAGAAAAGGTACTTGTACAAATTAAAGGACTGGGGTGGTGATGCCATCGAAGGGACATTTTATGCAGCTGAACTTCAAAAGGTGACTGAGAATCCTAATAAACTGTACCATGTCCAAGATATCTTAAAAAAGAGAACTCGTAACAAACAGAAAGAAGTGCTGGTGAAATGGCTACACTGGCCTAAGAAGTACAATTCATGGATTCTAGAGGCAGACGTTGTTGGATGTCAGACAGTATAAAAGACCACAGCAATGTTTGCCTTTTCATTAGCATGGAAGAAGTTGCAGAGGCACAACCTGTTTCTCGAAGTCATTCGGGTGACACTTGGACATTGTTTGGTAAATGTGTAGCCAAATCGGAAACGGTATTTTTCTCTCAAATTGTCATCATATACATAGTGGTGATTACATGTATTATCAACTTATCTCTCGATCGAGGAACTTCTAACTTGTGGACAGCACTCCTCAGCAGTAGCTTAGGTTACTTGTTACCAAATCCCAAAATCAAAACCACTAAGCAACATGGATAGGTATATTACCAGGCCTTGACCTTAGGCTTTTTCAGTGGTAGCCCACCGGGCTACCAGGTTATAAAATCTAGTAGCTCTTATTAAAAATTGGTAGCCCCATAACTTATATATAAAAAAAACAAAACAAAGAGAGAGAAAAGCAAAATCATTTATTTTTATTTAAACGTCGTTTTAGGGTGGGTTTTTATAAATCATAAGCATTTAGGCCTACTGTGAAATATACTCTTATTAAAACTACATGATAGCACTTAATGGACAATAAAGTTTTTAGTTCTTAATCATTAAACAGAATCTGGGGGAAATATTAAAAACTACGACATTAATATGTGACAGAATGAAGTGTCTCATATGTGTCATTATATGTATGGAGCAAAAATAAATAAATAATAATAATAATCCCTACCTACCTACCCACATTTGAAACTTCTGGTCGGAAATGGACAAAACAAATATGTTTAAGGATGGCCTCAAAGGAGGGGTAAATATGGTTTGAAAAAAAATATCTAGAAACCATCACAAAAAAACAAAACCCGACCTATTCTACCTACAGTAATTTGTTTGGTACGATTCCAGAAACACACAATAGTGTTTTATTATTATCATTAAATTTGTTTAGGCCTAATCTCGTAATGAAGGATTACACAATAGTATTGAAACACGTCATACGGTTTTCACATGTAGAACTGTCTGCTAATCGTACGATTCTGAAGATCGATATTGCATATTTTAATACTTAAAATGACTGTAACTATCTTCAATAGGTGTTATTTTGAAGAATCTTAACAAAACTTGTCATTATTCCAAAACAATAGCGTTTGTTATTGATGACAGTAGCAAATAATCCCAGACAGGGGATCGCCATGTGTGTTTGTGTCATCACGTGACAAGAGCAGATGCCATTTTGAGCGAGGATATCGCGCAAAGCAATAGTAAACGATGAGAGAGATTTAATTAAAAATACTTTGTAAGAAAGATTAATATTTTTAACATTGAAAACATTCGTCAATTTATACATTTCTTAAACATAATAATAGATATTAATTTTGTAAACAATAATCTGATAATTTGCATAGGTAGCCTAGAAGGAAATAAACCGCGATAGAGTTCTGGTTTGGACTTCAGCTAGCAGCAAATAGTCTTGATCATACAAGGCGTTAATTATATGTAGGCGTCAAAACAACAGGCCGTGTTGTTGATTGTCATAATCCTGTATATCTGGCCACTGGATTACATCAAATTATTTGTATTAGACTGCTGTGTTAAAAAAAATCCTACCAATGGCAAATATACTCCTTTATTTCACTAAATTATATTGCGCAACCGCCACCTGTGGGACAGACGAGGGGAGCAATTAACAGTTACAGCGACTCGTGGCAGCAGAGAGCGCGCACATGAAAGGTGGAATTTCAGACACCGATGAATTAAACATCTTGTTGATTGTGGAGTGACTGGACATGCCAAAACTTTTGGTAGCCCGGCGGACTACCGCGGTTAGACAACTGGTAGTCCGAGTGAGAAATCGGTAGCCAAAACACCCCGGGCTACCGCTAAGGTCGAGCCCTGATTACGAGTCGAAGTACAGACAGCATGTCTTACTTTCCCGAGAACAAGCCTTGGCGGTTTAGGGTCAATCTGTATGATAGTTGACATTTGGGTAACACGTGGGTCATAGCAGCTACTGAAATCACCATTCAGAATTGGGAAGTCCCAAGAAAATCAGACTCGTGACATTTACGTGTGTTCCAATATTTGTCACAGTTCACATGTCGGAGAAACAAAAGAGCCCTTGCTGAGACGCATCTGTTTGAAGGGAAATAACAAGGAAAGGTCATTTGTGTTTACACAGTATCATTGCGTACCTTTAAAACTGAAAGATGTGCAGATCATGGACCTCTATTGCAATCCATCCTCATTTATCACAGGACCAGTGACGGTGACACTTCACGTTAAACCGCAGCCTGTTTGGTTTTGAAACATGACCCGAATACGTTCTGAAATATTACAGTTAGCAACCAGTGAAATCGTAATGTCTTGTTAAAATCGGCGCTATTATCGTACGAGACACCCGTATTGTGTGGCGTTGCCTTAAGAGTAGTAAGGATGCCTGTATGGCGCCATGGCCTACTTTCCCGTAATCACGTGACCTTGGTAGGAGACAATGGGCTTGGTGTAGGTGTGTGACCTTGGTAGGAGACAATGGCCTTGGTGTAGACAATGGTCTTGGTGCGGGTGTGCGACTTTAGTAGGAGACAATGGCCTTGGTGTAGACAATGGAAAATAGCAGGTATTAAAACCGTGTTTGTGATTATATTTTAAAATTAGTAAAACAAAAATGTGTGTTTTAGCTTTAAATACTACTTACTCAAATTTGCTCATCATGTTTGAAAATGATGTGTGAGTTCTGAAAATAAAAATAAGTTTTAATAAGAGCAATATAAACGAAAGACAAAAATAAATAATTAAAAGTTTTAAAATATGATAAATTCTGATAATATAATTTGTATATACATACGCATTATCTGACATGTTTAGCCATTAGTCCATTTTGCCAAACGCGTTTCTTTCCATGGCGAAAAGTGTGGAGTAAAAAATAATTTGGGTTTTTATACACTGTAGTTTCCAAAAGATCTTTTTAAGTTGCGTATTATGAATTATTTTATTAACTGATTTCTGCAACATCGTTATGGATCTCACAGCTGTGTTCGACTTTTATTATAATTATTATGTTGTGAAAAAAGGTCAGTGACACGGGCTCACTTTAAAACCAAACCATACTAGAGTATGGCCGTTTCATAATTTGCATATGATCACTCATTCTGTGTCGCAAACAGCTGCAGTCCTTTCCCAAGAAATCTTTTAATGACAAAGGTTAAAATATAAATGTATATGTGAGCTCGCGAGAACACGGGTAGAAAAAGAAAGGACCATCTGTATGTGATTGCAGATGTTACGGAATGCAATACGTGAAAACACATGGGGAACTCTGCCAGTCATTAACAAAGTAGGTTTAAAATGTCTCTACCTCTGTGACAACAGCTGTAACTTTGTTCAATAAGAAATGTTTTAATGGTCATTGTTTCGGGTGAGGGTCGACTAGAATCAAAAAAAAAAAAATAAAGCTATGAAATGCTGGAAATCATTGCTGTCATTTATTAGCAATACCTGAATTAACCAACAGGAACACTGAAACCTCATCGCTTGACTTATTTAAAAGTACACGAATGTGTAAAATTTTATGACCAATACTGTTTATTTCTATGGCGAAATTCAGTTGTAGGGAAACAAAGACACGACAGACGATTATAGTGACCCGGGTGTTGAAAAAAGCCAGCTGCTTGATCTTGGTGTTAGATGAAACAGATGTTATTTGCCATTAACTGGAAACATTAAATAATAATAATAATAACTATTTCCGAGATGAATGAACAAATGCATACTGTATACAGCGAAGTAATAATAGTATATAATCAGCAACAAACAACGACATAAAGTAAAATAAAATAAAATAAAATAAAATAAATGTATATATAAATAATAAATATGCACGCACGCAAACAAATAAAATAAAAATATGAAATGTGATGAAGCAATAATGTATATATATATATATATATATATATTATTTTAACAGTAGTCATGTTTGAAGTGTTTTAAAAAAAATAAGTTAAATGATTTGTATGTATTATTTCAAATAATATTAAATGTATTCGGTATTCGGGCGCTTTTCTGATACATGGGATGCGATTCTTCGACATAGGAAATGCCCCCAATCATTTTTTAAGCATTTATGAAATAAGAAACGTGGAGAGCAGAAGACGTTGGCTCTGAAGTGTGAATTAGCAAGAATCACCACCAATCGTCCATGCAGTTTGAATAACATCCCTGCCTTCGAAAAAGTATTAAGATGCCAAATCCTCGTAGTGAGTGCCAAACTGGGCAATACCTTTCTGCGAGTGAGCGACCAGACGTCACAGGCACCCAAACTTTTCTTGTCACGACCACATTTTCACGCCATTGTGAAGATTACAGGGTTTTTTCGGCGTCTTATTTTGGTCAACATTGCTTGAAACCATACAATAACAAAACACATCATTCATGCTGATTAACCTGCATCGTGTGCCACAGTCAAAACTGTCCAGAAACAGATGTCCTGATAACGTGCCTTCATTACCATGTAACATATCGATCGCTGGATCGTTTCCGGTGTCACAAGCAACAGAAACAAGACACGAAGGGATGCACCATCTCCTCCAAGTGTGATAGTTTTTGGAAATGCACCATCTGCAAAAAAGTATTTGATAGAAGTGAGAGGGATCCTCAACTTCACACCTGTGGGGAATAGAAATGCGCTTGCTGCAACAGCTACGTGGATCAAGGCCATCTCTGCTACCAACCTGCCAAAGAAATTAACGACGTCCACAACAAGTTCATCTTTAATGACTTTGAATGCCACCAGGACGAATTGCTGCAATGTCAAGAAGGTTACCTACCCATTGAAGTCTGTCCAACCTGCCCAGGAGACGACTGTCATCATCGATCTCGGTGTCAACATTGCGAACAGTCATGGTGTGGGAAACATCAACATGTACCAAACTACTTGGTGACACAGACAGCCTGTGAAGTGTGCAAACACCAGTCAGTCACAGAAACATCCAAATGCAGTGGTTGTGGATCAAGATGTCCCCGTTGCAGTCAACGTCATAAGAAGAAACAGTACCTGAAAACACTATGTGAGCAGACCTGTGGATTTCGTCAAGTCATCTTTCAAGGCGATGTAGCCCACATCCAGTTTTGTCAGTGGCTATTTCGAGACTACCACAAAGGTTTCACAGCTATTGCACACAATAACAAAGCCTATGATGCTTATTTCCTGCTAGAATAAATGATAGGCCAGTCCATGTATCCTCAAAAAATCATTTACAACGGTTCAAAAATCATGTACATGCAAGTGGAGAGGGGGACTTAACATCCGCATTATTGACAGCTTGAATTTTTTACCCATGAAGCTGGCTGCCCTCCCCAAGGCCTTTGGTCTGACGGAATTGAAAAAAAAAGGCTACTTTGCCCACTATTATAATACCCGAGAACATCAGAATTTCCGTGGACCATTTCCAGACCCAGAGATGTATGGTGTCAACTACATGGCATCCAATGGGGAGATCACAATTTCTGATATGGCATGCTAAACAACCGGGAGTGTTCGACTTTGAGTGTGTCAGATGTTGCTGTTCTCAGAGAAGCCTGCCTTACATTTCAAGCTCTGATGCTGAAAGCTACATTAATGGCATTGACCCCTTTGCTCAGTACATCACCATTGCCTCAGTGTCTATGGGCATCTTTCAGAGTAAATTTCTCAAGAAACATCGTCATGTCAAACTCACAGATGGATGGCAGATCACAGACTGGATGGCAGTCAGAGAGGATGGATCCATCCAGGTGAAACCTGATTTGTGGCTGACTGAAGAAGAATTAAGAGACCATAGCTGAATCGGAAACTGTACCCAGTCCCATAGCTCACGTTCCAAGTGAGAGGTACATCCGAAAAGACCAGTTCAGCAAAGTATCCATCCAATGGTAGGAATGGTTTCAACACCAAAATCAAAACAGGTACCAGATACAGCATGCTCTGAATGGCAGGGAACTTCAAGTACCAGACACCCATTATCGACTGGATGGATATTGTACTAAAACAAACACAGCCTTCGAGTTCCACGGTTGTTTGTGGCACGGTTGTCGACACTGTTTCCCACATGAGCGTAATCTATTGAAGAATTGTATGCTCTGACATGTAGAAAAAGAGAAGTATTGAGAGCCAAGGGATACAAAGTTATCTAGGTGTTGGAACATCAATTCCAAGACCATCTGAAATCAAATACCGAGATGAAGCAATTTGTGACGTCATTGGATCTACAAGGCTGACTGTATCCTAGAGACTCTTTCTTTGGAGGAAGGACTAATGCAAGCAAGTTACACTACAAAATCAAAGAAGGGGAAAAAAATCAAATATGTGGATTTTACATCTCTGTATCCTCGAGTGAATAAGTATTGCAAGTATCCCGTGGGGCATCCTTAGATCATTCACAAAGATTTCAAGCCACTGGATCACTACTTTGGAATTGCCAAAGTGAAAATAGCACCACCCCGAAAACTGTCCCATCCAGTCCTACACTACTGCTCCAATGACAAACTCAAGTTCCCACTGTGTAGAACCTGTTCAGATGAATAATTACAAACACCATGTCACCATTCTGACGAAGAGAGAAGTATTCTTGGAACGTGGTGCATACCTGAAATTCTCAAAGCTGTAGACAAGGGGTACCGAGTCACCAGAGTGTATGAAGTTTACCACTGGCCTGAAACCACGCAATACTGCCCAGCAACACGTGAGGGTGGCCTGTTTGCTGAATACATCAACACTTTCCTCAAATTAAAACAGGAAGCCAGTGGATGGCCCGAATGGAGTGTCACTGAGAAAGACAAACACAAGTACATCAGACAATACCAAGACAAAGAGGGTATGCAGCTTGACAAAGAAAATATCGTAAAGGATCCGGGACTTCGTTCGCTGGCTACACTGTCCCTGAACAGTTTTTTGGGGAAGTACGGCCAACGTCTGAATATGAAACAGTCTGCCTTTATTCATGAACACAAAGCAGAAACGTTTTTTTCAGATGTTGGCAGATCCCACCAAAGGTATGATCGGTTTTCACATGTTGACAGAGTCTATTTTGCAGCTCGAATACCAACACAAATCCACATTCATACCAGCAGATCTAAAAACCAACATTTTTCTAGCAACGTTACCCCACCTGCTGGGCGAAATTGAATTTCTACAGTGTGTTGGAAAAGTTGGGTGACTATTAAATCAAATTCGGTATGAAACATCAAACTTGGTATTTCACCCCCAAATCAAACTTGGTATTTTGCCTTACTTCAAATTCGTTATGAAACATCAAACTTGGTATCAAACATCAAATTCGGTATAGAACATCAAACTTGGTATGAAACATTAACTTTGATATATCTTGTTCGAATCTCTCCGACCTCCACGTGGTGATCAAGGAACAACAGAGACATTTGTGTCACTGGCAAACAGGAGAGAAACATCATTATGGACCAAGGGGCACATAGAGAGATACTGAGGGACACATTTGTATGTTGGAGGGACACTTGCAGGGCCACATTTGTATGTTGGAGGGACACTTGCAGGGCCACATTTGTATGTCGGAGGGACACCGTAGGACACATTTGTATGTTGGAAGGCCACACACAGGGTCACACTAAGAGCCACACTCAGTGCCATACAGGGCCACACCAGGGCCATAGAGGGCCACACTCAGGGCCACACCCAGGGCCACACCCAGGGCCACACAGGGTCACTCAGGGACACACTCAGGGCCACACCAGGGCCATTTACGGCGACACTCAGGGCCACACTCATGGCCATACAGGGTCACTCAAGGCCATACAGGGCCACACTTAGGACCACTAAGGGCCACACAGAGCCATTTAAGGCGACACTCAGGGCCATAGAGGAACAAACTCAGGGCCATACAGGGCCACAGAAGGCCACACCCAGGGCCACATCAGAGTCACACAGGGTCATACTTAAGGCGACACTCAGGACCAATTAGAGCCATAGAGGGCCATACTCAGTGCCACACTCAGGTCCACACAGGGCCACTTAAGGTGACACTCAGGGCCATAGAGGGTCATACTCAGGGCCACACTTAGGGCCACCCAGGGCCAGTCAGGGCCACACAGGGTCACTCAGGGCCATAGAGGGCCACACTATAAAATAGTTGTGATTTGCACAGTAGTTTAGTACCGTGTAAAAAAAATCAACATAGGTCGATCACGAAATGTTTCAGTCAATGGCCTCTATGCCTGACCACGGGTGGGACGTAGTCTAGTGGTAAAGCCCTCGCTTAATGCGCGGTCGGTCTTGGATCGATCCCCGTTGGTGGGCCCATTGGGCTATTTTTCGTTCCAACCAGTGCACCACGACTGGTATATCAAAGGCCGTTGTATGTGCTATCCTGTCTGTGGGATGGTGCATATAAAAGATCCCTTGCTGCTAACCAAAAAGAATAGCCTATGAAGTGGCGACAGCGGGTTTCCTCTCTCAATATTTGTGTGGTCCTTAATCATATGTCTGACGCCATGTAACCGTAAATAAAATGTGTTGAGTGCGTCGTTAAATAAAACATTTCCTTTCTTCCAGTGCCTGACCACCGCCTCGTATTGCTGTTATACAAGTGGCACCATACCACTTGAACACTTGTTATCAGTTAGTGCTACATATAAAAAGTAACTTCAAACCAATGGGTTATTTAAATACTACAGAGTATAATAATTACTTAATAATACTGCTGTGCAAACATACCTGACAAAATGGTCATCCAAATAACCCCATAAATACAAGATAAATCGAATAGCAAATTTAAAACCTTAAACTCAATGACAGGACATTGTGTCATCATTATTTAGCTTCGTATTCAAACAATTTTAGATATTTTATCGTAATTGCAATTTATATCCATTTTTATAGGTACAATTGTTTAAATTACTTTTTTTTCTCAAATACAAACAAATAAATTGGTAATCATCAAACGTAAACTCGTAATAATTTACAAGGGAGATAACTGATTCATTAATGTTCATAAAAATATAAATATGATTTCTATATTTTCACTGTAACCAAAATACATTGAAAATATTACTTTTCAGCGAATATCACTTTTATGGTTTCTGTATATCTATATATTCCATTGCTCTGTATATAATAAATGCAAGTATTTTCATTCATGCAAAAACATTAATATACCCGCAGAATACAAATACCATTAACACGACATATGGTCCATGAATAATATTTCATTTGCATGTTGATATGATAATTCAATGTGTAAAGCATCATTAACGCTTCGTTATCATATACCGGCCTCGGTAGCGTCGTGGCAGGTCATCGGTTTACAGGCTGGTAGGTACTGGGATCGGATCCCTGTCGAGGCATGGGATTTTTAATCCAGATACCGAATCCAAACCCTGAGTGAGTGCTCCGCAAAGCTCAATGGGTAGATGTAAACCACTTGCACCGACCAGTTATCCATAACTGGTTCAACAAAGGCCATGGTTTGTGCTATCCTGCCTGTGGGAAGCGCAAATAAAAGATCCCTTGCTGCTAATCGGAAGAGTAGCCCATGTAATGGCGACAGCGGGTTTCCTCTCAAAATCTGTGTGGTCCTTAACCATATGTTTGACGTCATATAACCGTAAATAAAATTTGTTGAGTGCGTCGTTAAATAAAACATTTCTTTCTTTCTTTCATTCATTATAATATGGTCCAAGGTAACATATTGTTGTTATGCAAATGGATTATTCTTTTAGTAATCAAAGACGGGACGTAGCCCAGTGGTAAAGTGTGCACCTGATGCACGGTCAGTCTAGGATCGATCCCCGACGGGGCCCCATTGGTATATTTCTCGTTCCAGTCAGTGCACCTCGACTGGTATATCGAAGGCCATGGTATGTCGGATGGTGCATATAAAAGATCCCTTGCCACTGATGGAAACATGTAACGGGTTTCCTCTCTGGTGGAGGGGGAATTTAGCTCAGTCAGTTGAGTGCTCGCTCGAGGTGCTTTCGTCGCAGAATCTCAGTGGATCCATTCAGCTGATTGGGGATTTTTTCTCGTGCACCACAACTGGACAAAGGCCGTGGTATGTGTTTTCCTGTCTGTGGAAAAGAGTGCATATAAAAGATCCCTTGCTGCATTAGGAAAACTGTAACGGGTTTCCTCTGATGACTACGAATTACAAAATATTTGATATCCAATATCCGATAATTAATTAATTAATGTGCTCCAGTGGTGTCGTTAAACAAAACAAACCTTAGTAGTAGTAGTAGTAGTAGTAGTAGTAGTAGTAGTAGTAGTAGTAGTAGTAGTAGTAGTAGTAGTAGTAATAGTAGTAGTAGTAGTAGTAGTGGTGGTGGTGGTGGTGGTAGTAATGGTAGTAGTAGTAGTAGTAGCAGCAGTAGTAGCAGCAGTAGTAGCAGTAGTAGTTGTAGTAGTTGTAGTAGTAGTAGTAGTAGTAGTAGTAGTAGTAGTAAGGGATCTAACTGTCAAACAGGAAATGAACAAAACAAACAGGTTTTACATGCTATTCATTCAAGATTCGGACAACAAGAAATGGGGATTCCCCGTGGTTTAACACGTCAAAGTCTTTAACTAATGCATTGTATACCGACTTCATCAATGATAAACATACTGCAGACAGACAGACAGACAGATAGTTTTATTTAAGTCTCACCATGTGTACACAGATTTAAAAACATTAAAATACACAAATACAGGAATAGAAGTACACAAGCCACTCAATACGGAATTACGAGAGACTGGCATTAAAATAATACTTTAAATAAAATTTATATATACTATCAGTAGTAGTAGTAAGGAATCTACCTGTCAAACAAGAAATGGACAAAACAAACAGGTTTTACATGCTATTCATTCAAAATTCGGACAACAAGAAATGGGGATTCCCCGTGGTTTAACAAGTCACGGTCTTCTACTAATACAGTGCATGCCTACGTCTTAAATGATAAACCCATTGAATGACTTAAAACTGCATTCATTACTATGATGAATCCAAATAAGAATTAAATAAGTATACAAAAGCCATGACGCAGCGTATTAAAGCTGTTTACAATTGACATAAAAGGCCCCGCCCCCGTACTATCCCAGTAACAAAGTAAAGTATGTTTTATTTAACGACGCCTCTAGAGCACATTGATTTTTTATCTTATCATCGGCTATTGGACGTCAAACATATAGTCAAACTGTTTTTTAGAGGAAACCCGCTGTCTCCACATAGACTACTCTTTTACGACAGGCAGCAAGGGATATTTTATTTGCGCTTCCCACAGGCATGGTAGCACAAACCATGGCCTTTGTTGAACCAGTTATGGATCACTGGCTGGTGCAAAGTGGTTTACACCTACCCATTGAGCCTTGCGGAGCACTCACTCAGGATTTGCAGTTGGTATCTGTATTAAAAATCACATGCCTCGATTGGGATCCGAATCCAGTACCTACCAGCCTGTAGACCGATGGCCTAACTACGACGCCACCGAGGCCGGTTCCCAGTAACAAAAGCTGACAACAAAGAATCGGGCTATATGTGTCTAAATAGAGACGTCCGGGGAATATCACGATATATGTTGGTGACAAGGATCCTTGTTTCACCTATTGATTTATAAATATTATTTGTTGGCTCCTGTATAAACAACAAACAGGTCAGGTCAGGTCAGGTCATAAGGCTTGACGTGCACATTCAGAACAAACTGTTTTAGAGCGCACCTGTCATGGACACAGGTGCCGGCCTCTGCCGGCTCCTCCGTCTAAAACAGGAAAGGGTTGGGGTGGGTAGAAGGGACCGCCTGCACTGGCAGGTGCGAGACAGCACTGGCAGGTGCAAGACAGCGCCAGCAGCCCGACCGGAATCGGTAACAGACTGGCGAACAAAAAGGGTCGCGCCTGGTTTAAAGTAGGAGGGGGTGAGGGCGCTCCTACAAAAAGTAGACAGGGCACTGTAGGCCTAATATAGATAATGTTTTCAACCAGATAAACAGCTATGCCCCGCCCCATATGACCGTAATAGGAAACGTGTCGCGTGTATATAGCAAGAGAAATTATACCTTTGGCAGAATCAGTGATTGGTAAGCGCATCATGGAAGCGATCCCACCTCCTCTCGGCATCGAGTTGGCAGACAACGGCTCATTAAACTTCTTAAGAACAATCCCGCACGTGGTCACAGTTCGTTTGGTGCACCAGTTTAAATGTTTTAAAACAGATCCGAATTTCCACAGGGAAAACATGTCAACAAGGCTACGGGCACACATAACTATTCAAAGTTCCTCGAGCGAACAGCCGACAGAGTCGGCGTTGGTATGTATGAAGAATTGACTAGGTAGCGCTAAACCAAATCACATCCTGCTGGGTCAAAGTTCGAGGTGCACCCCAGCTTTTGATAGAACAGTTAATATAACCGGTCCTGCTATTGGTGATAAATGTATGGAAATTTATTCCATCTACTGTCACTGTGTCAAGTAACACTGTTCTTGAAACATTTAAGAGGGGTGCTGTAAACACATACGGATATATCGAAAATGAGCCGTAGTGTTCCACTTTGATGAGTTAATACTTTGAGCGTGGGGTTGTATTACTAGTGTTTTAGGGTCATGGTTTCGTTCATATATTGCATACAATTGTTTTAACGCATTGTCGCCTATGTGATTTTATTTAGTGTAATACAACCTTTAACTCTGCGCTTGTTTAACACACTATATCTATATATATATAGCAGTAGTGCACTAGGTTCACATGTCCGGAACATGATCTGAGTGCTCTGGAACAGAGTCAATGACTGAAATGTTAAACACACTGTGACGGAACATGCTCTTAATTTTGTTTTCGCCTGTGGCGATATTAATTGTTTTAGAGGGCCGTGTGCAGTTCCAATATGCACTTAAGCCCAGGTGGGCACTTTGTTACGTAATACCTCCGCGAGACCGTGGTCGAGCTGTGCCTATTACACACCCAGCCCAGGTGCGGAGGCCATGTGGCCAGTAGTTACGTAATACCTCCGCGAGTGCGGCTTTTACGACTGTGATTTTGGCGACTAGGCATCAGCAAATCTGGCCATCTAAGGAAAATTCCAGTCTTGGTCGCTGTGGAAATATCACTTGTAGGTAGTCGGTGCCGCGATGTACCCCCAGGCGATATTCGGCTTTTATGATAAATAGCTAGGGTTTTAGAGATATCAAGGAGAAACAAAAGGAAGGTTCCAGGGGATCGCTGTCCGTCCGGACTGGTAAATATTTTATTTCTGCTCTGTGTATAACCTTGATGTGATTGATGTGACTTTAAATATTTTAATACTGTATTATACCAATATTATTTAGACGGTGCTGCCGGTCATCTGACGCAGTAAACTGTAGGCTCACTGTTCTATATATATAAAGCTTAACCAGTCATCCTAGAGGACCTAGGTAAACTGTAGGTTATTGTCTTTATTGTAATAGGTACCAGTATTAATTCTGTATTACAAGGTTACTGAATGAGTAGTTAAGGGTTAATTAAAAATTAACCAGTTAGGAATAGAGTTGTAATTCCTTTATTAATTAAGTTCCCCTGGAAGCGTTTCTCAATTATCACACGCGTGGGTGTTGTGTCACGGTGAAGTGATTAGAATATTGTGTAAACTAGACACCTAGTGATTAACTAATTAAGTGATCAGTTCTGGGTTGTTATTATTTGTTGTTGTTAATTAACTACTGCGGCAGTACGTTTGTCAGCGTAGGTTAATACAGATTCCAAAGTGTATTGTGTTTTTGTTGTGTTTTCTAGTGAACTAAACGTGCTATATTACATATACTTTATATAAGATCGTATCTCTGATCATACCTAGACGAGCCACACGTGGGTGTAACTGCCCGTTACAGAGAGATCTAATAGATATACAGTTGGGAGAGATATTTGGATAATCGTGTTTCATTCAGTTACGGGTATTATAGGATCCCCGTGAAAGGAGTAAAAATTGGGGCGCTTCTCCGGGATCTGAAACGGGACATGCATATTTAAAAAAGTATTGTTTGTAAATGGGGGCTTTATAAATTATTTTTACAAATTAACTAGAAGTAGCAACGTTGTTCACTAGAAAATTAATTAATATAAGTGCGTCATATCTAAACATGGATAAGAATTTGCTGGATAGGCATACGCTAAGTATAGTTGAGATTAAGCGAGCACGTAACGCCGAATTAGTTGAAATCGCGGGTGAGCGAGAAATTGATTTAACATCAGCTAAAACATTAGGAGATATAAGGACAATTATTATCCAGGAAGTTCTTGGTGATAGTCCTGTTATGGAAGAAAGTGAGATTGTTCCAGAGATAGAGATAAATGACTTGAGTATGGAACAACAGTTATCTTTTAAAAAGCTTGAGTACGAACGGGAAGAACGTGCATTAGATGGAGAGAGAGAGAGAGAAAGAGAAGAGAGGGATAGAGAAAAAGAAGATAGAGTTAGAGAAGATAGAGAGAGATAGAGAAAGAGAAGAGAGGGATAGAGAGAGAGCGAGAGAAAGAGAAGAGAGGGATAGAGAAAAAGAAGATAGAGATAGAGAAGATAGAGATAGGGAAGATAGAGAGAGGGATAGAGAAGAGAGAGAGAGAGAGAGAGAGAGAGAGAGAGAGAGAGAGAGAGAGAGAGAGAGAGAGAGAGAGAGAGAGAGAGAGAAGAGAGAGATAGGGATAAAGAATTCCAGTTAGCAAAATTAAAAGTGGAACATGAGTTAAAGTTGAATACTGAAGAAGTTAGACGGGAAGCCGGAAATGGTTTTAACATGTCGGAGGCGTATAGATCAGTGCCTGTATTTGATGACCAGGAGGTAGATATGTTCTTCCAACTTTTTGAACGGGCCGCTAAGCAGCTAAATTGGCCGCAGTCTAAGTGGACATTGTTAGCCGTGTCTAAGTTTAAGGGGAAGGCTAGCGTAGCTTATAATTCAATGAGTGATGAGCGAGCAAGTCAGTACGACCTAGTTAAGGCTGCAGTGTTGAGGGCTTATGAATTACGACCTGAGGATTATCGTTTACGGTATAGCGAGTTGAGAAAAACGCAGGGTCAGTCTTATAGTGAGTTTGTGGCTAAGAAGGCAGGGATGTTTGATAAATGGGTGGTTTCTCATCAGGTAGAGTCATATACCGAGTTACAGGAGTTGTTGATCTTACAGGACATTAAAAATGGATTACCAGTTAGCTTACGTATTCATTTAGAGGATCGTGATGTCAAAAAGATAGAGGAGGCAGGCATAGTGGCAGATGACTACGTGTTAATACACAAAGCTCAGGCAGTACAGGGTAGCTCTTTACAACAGGGTGATAAGAAGAAATTTCAGCCAGGTTTTTCCCAGGAAAGTAACTATCGGGGAGAGTCATCTAGTTGGTCAGCTAATCAGGCAAGGAATGCACCTGGTGGGCAAAGTAAGGATAGGCCTGCATTATCAGCCAATGCACGAACTTTTCGTCCACATTGCAGTTACTGTAAAAAGGATAACCATCTTGTCGGGGACTGTTTTAAAAGGAAACGCGATAATGCGCAAGTGGTCGGTTTAGTGAGGTCAGCTCCGTTAATGGTTAGTCCCATGGCAGAGAAAGTAAACCCGTATGTGTCCACTGGTATGGTTTGTGATGTGAAACAAGAATTGAGTCCTAAGGCAATATCAATCTATAGAGATACCGGGTGTAGTCTGTCGCTTATAACGTCAAAGTGTTTAGCTGGTATTGAAAATTCAGATACAGGACGTAGTTTGGCCTTAACCTCAGTTACTGGAGAAAAAATGGTTGTCCGGTTACCTAACGTTTTCTTGTGTTCGAAGTTTGTGACGGGACCAGTCATTATGGGTGTTGTAAAGGACTTGCCTGTTGAAAACATAGGAGTTTTGTTGGGTAATGATTTGACTAGTCAGTGTTGTCAGCCGAAATGTGTCCAATTGTTAATTAAAGACAGCCCTTTACCAATAGAAGAGTGTGAGGTTGATGAGATTAAATATCCTGCGTGTGTAATGACTAGGGCTATGGTCAGATGGGTAACACGAGACCCAGAGGATATTTGTGATTTGTCTGATACGTGTGTGAGCCATGAAATTGGAGTGGATGAGGTTATCAGTAAAATGGTAGATAAGTCAACTGACGAACCAAATGTGGTGGAACCTGTTGACCTCCCGCAGAGGGTAAATGAACCAGTTGTGTTTGATAGAGGGGCCTTACCTTGTAATAGACAAGAGTTAGTTCTAGAGCAGGAGGCTGATCCAAATTTGTTGGCCGCTCGCACTACATTGTTAACTGAGAGAGTATTAATTAATAAGAGAGTTAGAGATAGGAGGTTGCCGGCAACCGAACTAGCTAGGAAGCAACTGAGCCATGCTCAGAGCAAAATAAAATCAGTGTTTGATAGGAAGACTAGGAGTCGGGAATTTAAACCAGGGGATAAGGTGCTGCTGTACCTTCCCATTAAACGGGGTTCTGTGCAGAACAGGTATTTCGGGCCCTATGTTGTACACAAACGGGTTAATGAGACAGGGTATGTGATAAACACTCCTGATTGGGTTAGGAAAAGTAGGTATTGTCACATCAATTTGCTAAAAGGTTATTTTCACAGACTGCCGATAGTTCCAGAGTTACCGGTCCAAATTGAGAGTCACTCAATTTCCTGTGATGACGTCAAGACTGCAGAGATCAAATTAACCAACAGCCAGATTCTAGCAGACTTGAGCCCCCAGCGAGCAAAGTTGACTACGTTGATACAAGACAATGTTTCCATTTGTCAGGACCTTCCAACGGTTACCAATACCTTAAGCCACGATGTGCGCTTGGAACCCAACGCTACACCGATTCGACAGCATGCCTATCGGAGAAAACCTGGAAAACGTGCCACACTGAAAAAGAAGGAAACGAAGTTCCAGTGGTCAGATGAATGCAAGAAGTCATCCAACCGTCTCAAGCAGATGCGCTCCTCGTCTCCCGTGATGGCAGCACCAGACTACCGAATGCCTTTCAAGCTAGCTGTGGATGCCAGTGACGTGGGAGCTGGAGCTGTGCTGTTCCAGGAACACGAAAATGGACTGGACCATCCTGTCAGTTTCTTCTCCAAAATGTTTGACAAACACCAGGTGAACTATTCCACTATAGAGAAGGAAGCTTTGGCCATGGTACAAGCTCTGAAGCATTTTCAGATCTACGTTAAATCAGCAGTGCATCAAGTGGTGGTCTTTACTGATCATAATCCGCTCACTTTCATTCACAGAATGAAAGCCACCAACCAGAGAGTTTTGAGATGGAGTCTTCTTCTGCAGGAATTCCCAATTACCATTGAACATATCAAGGGCACTTCTAATGTAATCGCTGATGCCCTGTCTCGAAGTTGAACGTTATCATAATGTGTTGACATTCTTGATTTCTGTTTTGTTTTTATATATTTTATTTGTATACCAGGGACTCAGAGACTCAGTGTGATTACTGGTAGTCACCTTATTACTATGTGTTATAAATGCCCGGATGCGTCGGTTAACGCACCTTTTGTTTTAATGTAGTATATTTCCCTATTCCTAGAGTAGAGGAAATATCCTTTTTGAGGTGGGGGTGTGTGACGGAACATGCTCTTAACTTTGTTTTCGCCTGTGACGATATTAATTGTTTTACAAGGCCGTGAGCAGTTCCAATATGCACTTAAGCCCAGGTGGGCACTTTGTTACGTAATACCTCCGCGCGACCGTGGTCGAGCTGTGCCTAATACACACCCAGCCCAGGTGCGGAGGCCATGTGGCCAGTAGTTACGTAATACCTCCGCGAGTGCGGCTTTTACGACTGTGATTTTGGTGACTAGGCGTCAGCAAGTCTGGCCATCTAAGGAAAATTCCAGTCTTGGTCGCTGTGGAAATATCACTTGTAGGTAGTCGGTGCCGCGATGTACCCCCAGGCGATATTCGGCTTTTATGATAAATAGCTAGGGTTTTAGAGATATCAGTGAGAAACAAAAGGAAGGCTCCAGGGGATCGCTGTCCGTCCGGACTGGTAAATATTTTATTTCTGCTCTGTGTATAACCTTGATGTGATTGATGTGACTTAAAATATTTTAATACTGTATTATACCAATATTATTTAGACGGTGCTGCCGGTCATCTGACGCAGTAAACTGTAGGCTCACTGTTCTATATATATAAAGCTTAACCAGTCATCCTAGAGGACCTAGGTAAACTGTAGGTTATTGTCTTTATTGTAATAGGTACCAGTATTAATTCTGTATTACAAGGTTACTGAATGAGTAGTTAAGGGTTAATTAAAAATTAACCAGTTAGGAATAGAGTTGTAATTCCTTTATTAATTAAGTTCCCCTGGAAGCGTTTCTCAATTATCACACGCGTGGGTGTTGTGTCACGGTGAAGTGATTAGAATATTGTGTAAACTAGACACCTAGTGATTAAGTAATTAAGTGATCAGTTCTGGGTTGTTATTATTTGTTGTTGTTAATTAACTACTGCGGCAGTACGTTTGTCAGCGTAGGTTAATACAGATTCCAAAGTGTATTGTGTTTTTGTTGTGTTTTCTAGTGAACTAAACGTGCTATATTACATATACTTTATATAAGATCGTATCTCTGATCATACCTAGACGAGCCACACGCGGGTATAACTGCCCGTTACAGAGAGATCTAATAGATATACAGTTGGGAGAGATATTTGGATAATCGTGTTTCATTCAGTTACGGGTATTATAGGATCCCCGTGACACACACATTTTATTTTTTTCCAAAATATATACATTTTGTAGGCATACATACATATTTATATATAAAATAATATAATGTGCACAATGCGGGGTATGGTATGTAGCATCGGGTTACAATCGATAAAATTCTATAGTAAATGGGCAATAGGCCTACTTGCATAGCATATGTCATGTATCAATGTTTTCTGTTATATGCGTGGTAGCAGTGTTCGAATACTTCCACGATTTAATTAGCTGTTTTAAATCGTCGCTGGACAGCAGCTGCGTTAATTTAAATGTTGATGGTTTATTATAATAAAAAGGTTTAATATATTTATATGTTATGTTACTGTAGAAAGGACACATTAGAACACAGTGGTAAGAGGAAAGAGGACCTAGTGAACTGCATTTAGTTCAGTTGGGACGAGTACAAGAGGTACAAGGAAGGAATGAATGAAGGAAGGAACGAATGAATGAATGAATGTTTAACGACATCCCAGCACGAAAAATACATCGGCTATTGGGTGTCAAACTATGGTAATGCAACCAATTAAAGAGGTCAAACGATCCATTGATCGATTCTGCTCGGTCGCATAGGAACGGATGGTCGAAAGACACTGCATATTTTAAACTACAGCTGTGAGAGAAACTACATTTCTAACATATCTTTATTTTAATACTCGAAATAGAGAGAGAGAGAGAGAGAGAGAGAGAGAGAGAGAGAGAGAGAGAGAGAGAGAGAGAGAGAGAGAGAGAGAGAGAGAGAGACAGAGAGAGAGAGAGAGAGAGAGAGAGAGAGAGACAGAGAGAGACGGAGAAAGACAGAGATAGAAAAAGAAACAAGGTAACATATATAGAGAGATGCAGAGAGAGAGAGAGAGAGAGAGAGAGAGAGAGAGAGAGAGAGAGAGAGAGAGAGAGAGAGAGAGAGACAGAGACAGAGAGACAGAGACAGAGATAGAAAAAGAAACAAGGTTTCATATATAGAGAGATGCAGAGAGAGAAAGAGAGAGAGAGAGAGAGAGAGAGAGAGAGAGAGAGAGAGAGAGAGAGAGAGAGAGAGTGAAAATGTTTATTTAACGACGCACTCAACACATTTTATTTACGGTTATATGGCGTCCGTCATATGGTTAAGGACCACACACAGATACTGAGAGAGGAAACCCGCTGTCGCCACTTCATGGGCTACTCTTTTCGATTAGCAGCAAGGATCTTTTATATGCACTATCCCACAGACAGGATAGTACATACCACGGCCTTTGTTCCACCAGTTGTGGAGCACTGGCTGGAACGAGAAATAGCCCAATGGGCCCACCGACGGCAATCGATCCGAGATCGATCGCGCATCAGGCGAGCGCTGTACCACTGAGCTGCGTCCCACCCAGAGAGAGAGACAGAGACAAAGAGACAGAGAAAGAGAGACTGAGCCTGAGACACTGCGAAACACAAAGTAAAGTTTGTTTTGTTTAACTACACCACTTGAGCACATTGATCGTCGGATTTTGGATGTCAAACATTTAGTAAACTTAATATAAACAACACTACACGTTCTTATTTTATTTATTATTATCTCTCTATATCTGTGTCGTCCTTAGCCATATGTCCGACGCCAAATAACCGTAAATAAAATGTGTTGAGTGCATCGTTAAATAAAACATTTCCTTCTTTCCATGAAATATATGTCTATCTCTTTATCATCAGAACAGAACAGAACAGAACTTTATTACACTCAGGCCGTTCCACAACGGCGTTAGAGGAACATACATAATAAATAGTATAAACGTGACAAGATGGTTTACAGGAGGATGAAATAATAACATATAATAATACATAATACATGCATTTACTTGTATATGATATTAATTGATAATAACTGTAACAGTAGTAGTATTAGTAGTAGTAGTAGTAGTAGTAGTAGTAGTAGTAGTAATAGTAGTAGTAGTAGTAGTAGTAGTAGTAGTAGTAGTAGTAATAGTAGTAGTAATAATAATAATAATAATAATTGTAATATAGCTAGGAAACAGTTTTGATTGTGACATGAGTTATTCAGTTACAAGGACGTTTAAAAACCTGGCAAATTACATTGATAAATTTTGCCAACTTCTTTAATACACTTATTTTCTTACTGCTCATTAGTTCTTTGAATTTGTAGGTGTTTGGTCTAGTATAATAATAGGGATGTAAAAATCTTACTCGGGAATTATGAAAAAAATATACATACAAATAAATAATGGAATTCATCACCAAAATCACTTTCATCACATAAAGTACACAATCTGTCTTCAAATAATATGTTATTCCACCTTCCAGTTTCGACAGGTAAATAGTGATTTGACGTTCTAAATTTAATAATTAATCTCCACAACGTTTCGGGAATTATATTTAAATATTTTTCAAAAATGAGTTCTTCTTTAAAAAGTTGATAAGTTTTGCCTCTTGATAACATTGATATGCTATTATTCCATATTTGTAAATATTGATCATTTTGCCTAATTTTAATTTGTTGTGAGAGCCAAAGTTAACGATAAAAAGGTGTGTGATATCCAAACATCGCTCATTCCTAAATGCTCCAAAATATGTTTAATACTAGTGAGCCAATTATAATTTATTCTATTTGTAACATGATCTGTCAACATAAATCTGTATAGAAGAAATGATAATTTTGATTGTTTCCCTGAAATAATGCGTGCCCAATAACAAACCATTCTTCTTTGAATATTTAATTCCACGGGCACTTTCCCCAATTCTCCGTATAACATAAATAATGGGGTGGATTTTTTTGTTGGCAAGATGTGTCGGAAGAAATTTATTTGAACAGAATCGCATATATCGTTTTTTCCATATCCCCAAACTTCACAACCGTATAACAAGATTGGGAGAACCATTGATTTAAACATTTTAAGTTTACACTCAATCGATAGATTATTGTCTTTAGATTTCGCCAATACAAAATTTATAGCTTTAGTTGCTCGATATTTTTATTGAGCCTTGGTCGTTTTAAAATTATTTAATTTGCTAAAAGTGACCCCAAGGTATTTAAATTCCTTCACATTTTCGAGAACATATTTTCCAAGTTTGAAAGTATATTTATAATCTCTGGCATTTCCATTGCAAATTAATACTTTAGTTTTTGAGATATTTATCTTTAGTTTCCATTTATTACAGTACTGATCGAATACGTTTAGTGTGTGTTGTAAATCAGCGGCATTGGTAGCTAGTATAGCAGTATCATCTGCATAAAGTAAGCAAAGTAAGTGAATGCCGATGTCGAGCGGGTTTTGTTGGTTTTCATCAATGGGGGTAACTCCTTTACATCCAAAATTTATTAAATATTTTTCTAGGTCATTTAGATACAAGGAAAATAGGACTGGGGATAAATTTTCACCCTGACGGACGTCGTTGCTGCATGGGAATAATGAAGATTTATGATTGTTTGCATATATTAATGATTTTATGCCTTTATACATTTGGTAGATAACTTTTAAAAATTTACCGTTTATGCCATAATCCAGTAGCTTATGCCACAAGTGTGTACGAGATACCATATCAAAAGCTTTCTGGAAATCGACAAAAATGCAGAATAATTTCTGTTTTTGTTTTTTTTAAATATCTATCAAAGTATGTAATGTAAATATATGGTCTATTGTTGAATATCCTTTTCGAAAAGCTGACTGCGCTTCACTCAAAATATAATTTTCTTCAGTAAATGTTTTTAAGCGGTTATTCAGTATAGTTGTAAATAATTTAGAACAGCAGGAGAGTAAAGTTATGGGTCGATAATTTTCAGATAATGAACGGTCCCCTTTATTTTTATAGATTGGGATAATTGTACCTTTAAGCCATTCGTCTGGGAAAACAGAATGATCAAGTATTGTATTAAACAATTTAACATAGACTGGAATGAATAAGTCAGCAGTAGATTTAATATATTCATTAATTACTTGGTCGGTGCCGGCCGCTTTGTTATTTTTCAGTTGATTTATGGCCCTTTTAATTTCGTCTTCGCAAAATTTTCCGTTTATGGTTTCATTATTATTTACTTCGTCAATTACTTCGTTTATATTAAAATCTGGTACAGTATCATTTTTGTCACTCTTATTTAGATCACTGAATTTTTTTTTTAAACGTCATCCACTGAAGGTATGTGTTTTTCTGGTGTTTTCTGTCCCTTAAATATTTTATAAAATTCTTTTGGGTCATCGGAACGAAGTTGTCGCATTTTCTTTTCCGTAATGAATTTACTTTTTGAAATGGCTTTTGCTATACACTTTTTATAAGATTTACTAGCATTTGTTAATCTAACTTTGTTAGCTATATTTTTGTTTATTGCATACTGCTTTTTCGACTCGTGATATTTTGTTCGTAGATTCTGACACATTTTCCCAAACCAAGGTCGCTTACTGCACGTGACCAAACGTTATTGCAGCAGAGTCTAAAAATAGATTTTTCAATGTAGCGGCTGTTTGGTTGACACGTGTTTGGATATCAATAGATTCGTTGTCTAAAATTACTGAGATTGTTTGAAAAAGGTTTGTATCAATGTTATTAATAAATGCCTCGCGTTTATTGGGAATCCATCTACGTATCTTAACAGGTATTGTTTCTTCATCTATACATTCGTTATTTGTGTCGTGTCTATTCGAGTTATCTTTACTGTTACAGGTAAGTTCAAACCTTAATGCACAGTGAATATCAGAGAAAAGTGGGTCAAATTCACAGATTTCGAAATTTTTAACAATTTCAAAAATATGATGAGAACCAATAACATAATCAATTAGACTACAGTCTTTACTAGTTACATCACCTACATATTTGTCTTTACCGCATCTACCATTTAATATATATATATTATGTAATTTACATAATTCTAGAAGTTATTTACAGCCCATTTACCCTGCCATTATCTTTGCTTGCCCGGTCTCTAGGTATATTTAAACTATCAAGCTTTGATATATCATTCAAGAAAGTTTCTATATCAATATTTTCAATATATATAGAATTATCATCTGGTTTAGTATAATCTGGTAAACACTTTGTTCTTGCATTAAAATCACCCACTAAAATCATGAGTTTTCCGGGTTCCACATTTTGAAAAATCTCATTTTCAAGAACATCAAATGTATTTTCTTTAAAATAGGATGAGCCAATTGGAGGGATATATACAACACCAGTAGTTATACAGTTTGTTTTACTTGTTATAATACAAAACCAGGAGATATATTGTGAATTATTGTTTTCATTTACTTTAATCAGGTGAGTCAGTTCATTTCTAACACCAATAGCAATGCCACCTGATGGTCTTTTACCTGTTCTGTTGTTTAGATATACTGTGTAACCTGGAATTAATGTCAGTTGCATCTGTTTTGCTTTCTGTGAAGCATAGAATATCATACTGTGAGATATATGTTACAAAGTCTGGTATCACAAGTTTGCTTCTTAAACCACATACATTCAAACTAAGTATTTTCAAATTGATACAATTTGTGTAATTATTTTCTACTCTATCTATACTATTTACACCGTCTAAGGAATTATCAGACAGTATATCTGCACCACCCGCATCGATGGTGTCGTGGTTAAGCCATCGGGCATAATGCTGGTAGTCACCATAAGACGCAATCAAAGCCCCCAATTAACGGATTATCTCGAAATATAGTTTGCCTAAAATTCACTGAATTTCGTGTTTAACTTCTCACCCAATAGAAACATATTTATGACAAAGGATAAAAAGACTACACCGTTTTTATCTCGCTACAGTATTTCCTTTTATTTACAATGATTATCTCCTGAATTTGTCCTTTCAAACCATCTTAGATTGGAGATGGAGATTGAAGTAGCTAAGCTTCATATTATAATAACAAGACTTTGGGGATTAACACCTTATACAAATATAAGTAAGACCACACTGCAAAGCCAATCAATAAAGCTCAGTTTCTTTTGAGCAGTTTCTCCCTGAATTTGTCCTCTCAAACCATCTTAGATTGGAGATGGAGTAGCTAAGCTTCATGTTATAACAACAATATTTTGTGGTTTAACAACTTATACAAATATAATTAAGACAACATTTCAGAGCCAATCAGTAAAGCTCACAGTCACGGTTTCTTTCGAGCAGTTTCTCCCTGGAGTTAATAGAAACGTAATGTAAACAACACTTCAAAAAGTATTTCAACAATATATAAACTCTAAACTGTATAGAGCTGCTTTTCCTCTGATATATTTATATATGGAGCATAATGAAGTAATAACGAAATATAACAACTTTGATTTCTTTGTTACCTAATTTCGACAAAATCACAATAAATCCGCAGAACAGAAGAACAGAACTTTATTACACTCAGGCCGTTATACAACGGCATATCTGGAATATCAAAAAATACATATGCATATAAAGTGACAAGATAGGGTTAACAGGATTGTTAAATAAAATTTATAAAATGGGCGTAAGTGGTTCAATGCTTATACTTTCATTGAACGTTTTATTAATAATAGAACATTTTCGGTCAATTTAAATGTTTACTCTTCGCCCAAGTTGGAATTGAAAAATGGCATCCCTCAGGGATCAGTGATTGCGCCCACACCTTTTGGAATTTTTATTAATGATTTGGCTCAAGCGCTCACACAAAATAATAAGTCAAGTGACACAAGGCTCAGTATTGGTCTGTTTGCAGACGATACTGCCTTCTGGGAAATTGGAAACACTTTTGATCAGGTTAAAAAAGATCTCCAGTTGGATGTTTTAAATTTACAAAATTGGTCAGAAACCTGGAGGGGGGGGGGGGGGGGGGGGACAATTTTCAAATCCAAAACAAATTGTATTACTTTTTTAAAATCGTAATAAGTTATCTTATAAATTAAATTTACAATTATACGAGTAGCTCGTTAATTGGACCTATTGCCTTGTTAGCAAGAACTAAAACGTGTTTAAAGTTTTAAAAAATGGTTAAAAACAATCCTATCAATGGCATACAACTATCAGAAGCTCTGTCGGCTAGAGACACTAATAGTTCAATAATCTCTTAGTGAGGAACTTGGTGTGCTGGGCTTCCAGTGATTGACTGTAGCACTAGGTTTAAAGCACCCTGGATGCTTCAGCCACGCAAAGTTTCATTTAATATCCGTAATCAGCTTAATAAAACTAATCTGCCCGTTTTTAAAAAGTCTATATTTAAAATAGTTATGAGGGAATTTTATAATGATTATATTCAAATCTTTACTGATGGTTCTAAAGACCCCCGGACTGGTAGAACTGGTATGGCCGTTGTGGTTAGGCAAAACAACAAATCCGATGCCTTTTAGGCTAGACTATTAAATAATGCCTCAGTGTACACCACAGAGCTTCTTGCCTTTCAATCTGCTCTTATTTGAATCTTAATTTACCGGCCTCGGTGGCGTCGTGGCAGGCCATCGGTCTACAGGCTGGTAGGTACAGGGTTCGGATCCCAGTCGAGGCATGGGATTTTTAATCCAGATACCGACTCCAAACCCTGAGTGAGTGCTCCGCAAGGCTCAATGGGTAGGTGTAAACCACTTGCACCGACCAGTGATCCATAACTGGTTCAACAAAGGCCATGGTTTGTGCTATCCTGCCTGTGGGAAGCGCAAATAAAAGATCCCTTGCTGCCTATCGGAAGAGTAGCCCATGTACTGGCGACAGCGGTTTTCCTCTCAAAACCTGTGTGGTCCTGAACCATATGTCTGACGCCATATAACCGTAAATAAAATGTGTTGAGTGCGTCGTTAAATAAAACACTTCTTTCTTTTCTTTCTTGAATCTTAATTAATAATATTAACTCTGATAAACCTATTAAATATATAATATAGTCGCACAGTTTGAGTGCGTTGCAGGCCATTGGTGGCTCCCACAGTGTTAGGCCTGACATTATCAAAAATATGTATAGTTTTCAGACGGATTTACGGGGGGGGGGGGGGGGGGGGGGGGGGGGGGCAGGGGCCCGCCCCCCTAAATTTCGCGACAGTTATAATTTTATTGTATATTAATTTTCATGTTTTTTACGATCCCTTCCAAACCTCCACCAAAGTTCCATTAGCATTGCGCCTCATGTCATTGGGATTTTTTGAATCCGCCACTGGTTTTTATAATAAAAAACTAGTTTAAAATATTGAGGTCGTTGTGGAATGGTTCCAGCCCATATCGGTATTAGTGGGAAGGAAATGGCCGAAGCAGTCACTTTTAGAAAATAAAATTAATATACCGATTAAACATAATTTTAATGAAATATGTTCATTGGTGGAGCCAGGCCTTGGTCGTTTGTGGAAAACCGATTGGGACCACAAGACCAGGGCCTGGCACGCCAGTATTAAACCCAAGGTAACAACACAGGACCATATATCGTTCAACCTAAAAGCCACAAAAATAATAACCCGTTTACGAAAGGGAGTTTCAATAGTACAAAATGATGTTAAAGGGACACGCCCTAGTTACGGCTAGTTGTTAACCATTACGGCGTTGTTTTTCGCTATTAAACCCATTTTTTCACAAATAAAATTGCACTTTACTTACATTTTATTATTTAGAATACACATTTCCATTCACCTGAAGTGCTTTTTGGTAATCCTGGTAATCCTGATGTTTGTAAAACCACGAAATGCATTTTTGTATTTCTTAAAATTTCGCGCGCACTCGAGAAAAAACCGTTAAGCAAGCGAGGTCCAATCTATTTTTAGAGGGAATCTTTCTGTGTAAACGTCACAGACGTTGGTATACCACGTGACCGTTATTATTTTGGTTCGGTTTGTTTTCTCGTGCACGGTTCGCGCAATCAACATCCGATTTGTTGTCGTTTGCTTGTTGTTCATTTGTGAGATATTTCTTCACAGTTCTTGAACATTTTCAGTAACAATAAAGTTCAGACAAGTAAGTGTCTCAATACAAAACGTTACAAGCCCTTAAAACCAAGTCTTACGATATCTGGAGAGGGGATACAACCAGGACAGAACAGTTGGAACATGTCCAGGAGAGGTGAAAGGAACGCACCCCAAGTCTGTGAAATTTGTTGTGACGTAGACATTGTTGTGCTTCGAGCGACATCTACCGGTGACATCAGAATACTAACTTTCAAAATTATTTCAAGCAATTGGGACATGGGGATTCCCATGGTATTTATTGATATAAAACCTGCTTTTTCACTCCATTTGATAAAAACATGATCTAAGTGTGTGTTTTTTTTGTGTGTTTTTTTGTGTTTTTTTCCTTTCAGGCAGGTCCCGAACATGCCGGGTGCCCCATTTATTTCAGAAAAGACCTCCCTATTTACAATAAACCAGGTTCTCCTTGAATGTGGCCAATAAAGATCTACATATGAGTGTCAGTGCTTGTTTCAGAATAATATACATTTCAATTAGTGCATGTTTGTATTTTTGTTTTCTTTATATTACTATTAGTGTGTATGACTTAAGTGGTGTGTATTTACAATATATTAACCTGGTTGACGGACCTGGCCTCCAAAGCTACAAGCCGGGGGGTCCAGGTCTATTTTTGTTCTACAGTTTGTGCAATTTGCCAATCTTTATCATAGTTTATATGTAATGTCAAGGGCGTCATTGCACGATGCGATGACCCACTTGAAGCACCAGTGATTTAGGAATTTTTCTTTTCTGTTTGGCCACTCTAAGGCGGCGAAATATTCTACTTCGACCCTTGAATATATTAAATGTTTGAAAAGAGCCATTTCATTACATGGCTTATCTCCCTCTAGTAATTTTCTGGTTGTCCATATTACCCTTATCGCTTTACTCCAGAGAAAAATTCCCATTTGCGATGCATAATCTCCAGGCTTATGCTGTATGCCGAAAATTATGGCATACGGATTCAGACGGAAATTGTTACCAAAAAGTTTTTTAAAGATCGGTTCAATTTGCTTTATGAATAGTTTTGTTTTGTTGCAGTGACAAAAGGCATGGAAGACTGAGTCCACTCTGTTGCACACAAGGCACTCCGGAGTGGTCGCAATCTTCCAGTCATATAGATGTTTTCTGACTGCAATTATGTTTCTAATCATTTTATAAATTAAATCATAGTCGGGATTTTCAATGAAACCTGAATTTAATGTTTTCCAAATGTTTTGCCAGTTTATGGTTTCATTAAAGGCTATATTCCACCTGGTTTTAAATGATGCATCTTTGTAAGTTCTTAATAACAAGACTGCGTATATGTCTTTAGTTTTCGCGTCTGTCACGTCTTTTTTCGTGTCACCTACGTTGATACGAAAGATGGCGTCTAAGTCACCATCAAAGGGGTCTTCATTTTGTAGCGTCCATAATAATGTCCGCGAAAAGTTGTCCTGTAGGTCTCTTAATTGGCGATAAAATACCGCGCTAGTTGAGCAACCAGCGAAGTCCAAAAAGTCGTTCGTCCCCACGTCCCAAATGTCTTTGACTAAATTTAGTCTTTCTCTACGTATACTTGTGTATGCTTTGTTGGATATAAAGGGGTTTTCGTGTAACGGTTCATAAATTATCTGTTGGTAGCTGTTAGTGTCTCTAGTAATGTCAAGGTCCTTACATGTTAATAGTATTTCCCTGTAGATATTCGGCATTGAGATGAAATTAGCTTTTTTATTTATAATTTTACATTTTAGAACATGTCTTTCAATATTTAAGTTTTTGTATTGGCCTAAAAAGTGATCCGCTAAAGATTTCCAGTGGCCATCGCCATCTAGGCTTAAAAATCTACTTACAAATTTAATTCTTTGTGCTTTGATTTTTAGCCGAATATTTACGACACCCAACCCGCCTAACTCCTTAAGTAGTTGAAGTTGCTCTTTTGATATAAAATGTTTTTTGTAACTCCAAATAAAATAAAAAATAATTTTATTGATTTGTTTATCATATTTTTCCGGTAATTCCAAAACGTTAGATGCCGCTAGTGGCAAGCGAATTTACTGCTACTACTTTGCCATGTAAGGTTAATTTACGATTACTCCAAATGTTTAAAATAGTTTAGATTTTTTGAATTTTTGGTTCCCAATTATCGGCTGAAACATCTAGTTACCAAAATAAAACCCTAAAATTTAGATTTTTTCGTTTGTCCATCTTATATCAATGGGCGTATCTTTCTCGTACCTAAGTCTCCCCATTAGGAAACCAGTGGTTTTCTGAAGGTTGACTTTGGCTCCAGAAGCACGTTCGTATATATTTAAAACTTTAAACAATCGTTTAACTGAGTCTAGGTCTGATAAGGTCGCGTTGCCGTCGTCTGAGTATCCCACCCACTTGCTAACGAAGCCATCAGGTAGATTTATTCCATTAATTTTTGTATCTTCCCGAACAGCTTCCGCCAAAGTTTCTGCTACTAAAATATATAAAACTGTGCTGATCGGGCATCCCTGTCTAATACCCCGAGATAAGTTAAAATAGTTTGAAATATGTCCATTGACTTTTACCGCAGATGAAATATCTGTGTAACAAGTCTTAATCATTTTAATGAAATTTGGTCCAAAGTTAAATTTTTTGAGCACTTTAAATAAAAAATCCCACTCTACTCTATCATAAGCTTTAGTTTGATCTAGAGAAAGAATTAACCCCGGTAAATTTTCACGATTAACGTATTCTATTAAGTCCCTTATCAATGACGCACCGTCATGTATTGATTTGCCTTTTACTGAACATTTTTGATTTGGGTGAATAATGTTTGGTAAGAAATCTCGAATTCTACTGGCCAGAACTTTTGTGATAATTTTGTAGTCGCAATTTAGTAACGAAATCGGGCGCCAATTTTTTAGAAGTTGTTTTTCATTGCCTTTCCAAATTAGAACAATTACACCGCGCCTCATGGTGAAGGTTAATTTTTCTTTGCTAAAGGCATCATTAATTACTTCTACCAGGTCACTACCAATAAGGCCGAAAAAATTCTGGTAGAATTCTGCAGACAATCCATCACATCCAGGCGATTTATCATTGGCAAAAGATTTAATGGCTGATGAGACTTCGTTAAGAGTTATTTCCCCTTCGCATGCATCTCTGTCTTCATCGTTTAACGTCTTTGTCATTTTGTTTAATAAATAATTTTGTGCCGAAACGTCTGTCTTTTCTGAGGTGTATAAAGTTTTGTAAAATTTAGTAGTTTCTTCTAAAATTTCTTGTTGTGTGTTAATTAAATTACCGTCTTCAGTTATTAAGGAGTCCATGGATTTGTTATTGGCTTTTTGTTTTTCAAGGTTTACAAAGTACGCCGTGCATCTTTCGCCTTGTTCTATTTCGTCGACCTTGGCCCTAATTCTAGCACCCTGTAATTGTATTTGTTCGTAGTTTTTAATTTTATTTTGTACATTTAGTAATTCAGAGTAATCGTCCAAGTGTCCTAACTCGTCTAGTTGTGTTAAGAAAGTTTCGTCTTGTTTTAAGTTATATATGTACATCCTTTCAGTCCTGTGTTTTCGTTTACAATAGTCCTTGGTCAGAGTTTTTATTTTTACTTTACCCAAATCCCACCATAACAAAAGATCCTCATAATCCCCTTTTTTTGTTTTCCAAGTCTGTCAAAAATCATTTATTAAATTAGCGTAGTTTTTGTCTTTCAGAATGCTATTGTTAAAGGCCCATAGTCCCGGTCCATTGTTGTTTTTGTCAAAGGTGAAGTCAGCCCAAACAAGCTTGTGATCAGTGTATACGCACTGAGTTACACCAGCTTCTTTCAGGCCAGCAATAAACTGCCCTGAGATTACGGGCAACGGGCAACTCATTTTACGTGCCCCTATCCACGAAGGTTCAGGCACGCCCACCACGGATTTAGCCTCTGACTTCGCCAGTGACTAACTCCGGAGCAGGGGGGGGGGGGGGGGGGTAAGTTTGAGGTGGGCGGAATTTGGAAAAAAGCCATTTAGTAAGGTCAACGCGAGCGCGGACCAAATAGCAGACACTTCGCAAACTTGAAGTACACCGAGTGGGAGCCGTGCTCTGATTGGCTGAATTTCGATTCCTCGGTGAAGCCTGTATTTTACCTAAGTCTACAAAGAGTAACTGCATCCAAAACATGTCCGGACTCTAAAATTTAACCCAAAGTAGTTAAGACTGCTCAGCCAAAAGGTTTTTAAGGTGATTTTGAGCAATTGAACTTGAGCAATTGAACGGGCGCCAAAGTAAAATGCGTTAGACTACTTATAAAAAAATAAACATAAGAATTTTGAACTGCTTTCGAAACGTTTAAAGTCTAACTAGCCCAATAAAAGAGGTTGGTACTCACGGAGGTAAAGGTTGGTATCTAGGGGGATCCGATGTAGTCGTTGATCTCAAGGTGCGGGAGGAACTGCCGGTAATCGGAGTCTGCTAGCGACTTGGTGATTGGACGGTAATGCGGACCCGCGACGGTTTTTAGGACACGATGTAATGTCGGGTTGTCCATCTCCGATAGTAGCAGACCTTGATTAAATCTTCCGTTCCGGCGGATGGTTACGCACACTGCGTTTTGTCCCACCCGCATCTTGAGCCGGTGCACCGCGAATTCCCCCTCGTTGAGTCCGTCGGGTAGAGGTTGGTAAGACTGCTCCTTGGGACGACTAATCAGGAGGCGTACGTCTGTGAGGTTGGTCTTCATCAGCTGTTGGTAGCGCTGTTGGAGACGGCCGGCCTGCAGTGACCACCACTCCTCTGGTTCTGTCCCCGGCTGCGGCGATTGAGAGGGGCGACTTGGCTTGGCTGGAGGTGCACTCTGGGGAGTGTTCGCCTTCCTCCTCTTCACAACTGGCTCCTTCCGGGCCTGCGCCTCAACGGGTGTCGTCGACACGTCCGGAAGCGCTTGAGTAGGAGTAGGTGTAGGAGGCCGATTGAACGGGGTGACACAGATGGCTGTGTCAAGCTCGGCCAGTTCGTCTTCTTCCAAGGGGACGGTAGCCCAGACAGCCGGGGCCGGAACCTCTTCTATCTGGGTCGTCTTCCTCTGGTGAACGGTGTTCGGCGGTCTAACAGAAGGAGTCGCCGCCGGCGGTTTAGCCACCGGTTTTGACCCCCCCCCCCCCCCCCCCTGCGCCGCCGCTGGCACACGTCTCCTCTTCCTCCACCTTCCTTTCTTCTGAATCCGGTCTCCGTACACCAAGGTCACGGTTGCCCGTGACCTGGTGTACGAGACCCGGTATTCTAACAGCATTCCAAACGTCTTCATAAGTCCCCCCAGGTGGGGGGGGGGGGGGGGGGGGGGGGGGCAGATCGAGAGAACAAGGGCTAACGTCCGTCATCATCGCGAAAATAGATTGGAATGCAAGAATCGAATGCAAGAATCGAATGAAGCAAGAATCGACTCCAAGAAGATTAAGATTCGGTCGATGCGAGAGTATGTTTTATAAGCTTTGTGTGTTACAGGTTTGTAGATTAACCAAATTATAATTTATTTTCGCTGGATGGAACTAGGGTGTGCAGCTTTAAATTTAAAAAATTTTAAATCCGATATTCCTAATTGTAAGCATTGTAATTAGTTAGAAGACGTTAATCATTATTTATTTTCATGTACTAAATACAAAATAGCTAGAACAAAAAATTAGAAGCCTTTTTTTAATCAAATTAATATTATTTTTAATTCCTAAACATTTATTAAACCCAGATAAACAATATAAGAGAACGGTGGATAGATTACTGATGGCCTTTGTGTTGGAATCCAAAAAGAATATTTGATCGTTTGGGTTAAATGTTTGGGTTGTTTTGTTTGTTGTTGTTTTGTTTTTTTAATATGGGGGGGGGGGGGGGGGGGGAGGGGGAGGTGTTTTTTTTATGAAGTGGTAGTTAAAATTAATATTTAGTATTTAAAATAATATCTAAAATAAATAAAAGTTAATTGATAATTACAGGATTTAATTTTTTATTAGCCGGTCTTAAAGTAGATTATTGTTTTTAAATTAATTAGTTTTAACTAATAGTCTCTTTATTAAACTTATTGACCCAGTTAATTCCCCCCTCCCTGTACTGTTCTTACTGGTATCTATTATTAATGGTAATTAATTAATTTTATTTATTAATGTAGTACATTGTAAATATAATACAAAGTAACTTGATATATGTATATATACAAACTACGTAGTACTAGTATTTATGGAATCATGCCACTATCCCTGATTTCACTAGCCCTGGTACCACTAGCCCTGAAAAATGACCAATTAATGGCTGCCATGGATGTTCCATTTCTTTAGACTACTCCCCTGTACATATAAACTATTAATAAATAATAGCTCCTCAAGTTCCAGCTCCTCAAGTTCACGAAGCCTTTGCCACGATCATTGCAATTACTCCAACTGTGCCACGGATTGATGAGTTTAATACGTACTTTAGGGTGACATGGTTAAATGGTCAGTATCCTTTGGTTCAATGGAACTTTTTTAAGCATGAAGGTCCTCGCACAAACAATCACGTAGAAGGTTTCCACGCTCGCCTGCAAAAGAAAGCCGGGAAATCGCATCCAAATATATACGAAGTTGTTGAATTGTTTGCTCATGAAGAAGCTTCAACTGCTGTATCCATGCTCCAACTCGAATCTGGACAGAAAGCACCCAAAAGAAGACGAAAGTATATTGACATTGACACTCGTATTGACAAACTCGGGCTTGCCTACACTACAACAGAACGGACCCTAGACTCCTACCTCAGTGCCATTGGTCATCTGATGGATAGGAAGTGTTGAACAATCAGTTGCTAAATGTGTCAGTGCTATGACGTATGTTGCATTGTTTGTATGGTTTTGAAATGTCATGTTTTAAATGTATTATTAAAGTGCTATTACAGTGCTATTACCATAAACACTATCGAATAAAACATTTATTTAACTATATTCATTTTTGTAATTACTTATTTGATTTAGTTTGTTTATAATGGGGATGACAACCGGTGGCAGTAACAGCCAATATGACTGACAATATGGGGCTAGTGGAACCAGGGCTAGTGGAATCAGGGCTAGTGGGGCTAACTCGTATTTATTTATTGAACTTTAGTTCATTGTATTGCCAACAGCGCTAAACCGCTTCTTGTTATACCGCGCGTGTCAACTGCTGAGCTGTCCTTTGTTTACGCTTTGACATATGCACGTTGCTAGGTAGCCTGCGCTTGTAATAACTTGTGTGTCGTTTATTTTTTATCTCTGTGTTATACCCCACCTCCGGTTTTGTTGTCATGGTTTCTTTTGTTAAAAGTGTAGGTGTATTCACCGATTCACCTGTAAATAACTATTGTAAAATATGTCCTCATATGCTGTCGTTTGACGGCCTGAGTGAATCGAAATAAAGTTTGAAAGTTTGAAAGTTTGTTCCTCCAAGTGTGTAGGTGTGTTACATGATACACCTAAACTTTTCATTTAATTGCACATGTATTTAAAACAAAAGAAAACAAAATAAAAAATATGAATAATACAATGAACTTTTATTGTCATAACTTAAATTGAAATCCGGAAGGTATTTCCGTTGTTTCTCTTATATTTGATGAGCACGTGTTCACATTTGGAGAAGCGCACGACTGCGCGACAGTTACTAACACTTTCCGTCACGTTCACACTTGCGATGTTCGGTTGCAACGCATTGACTTTTAAATCCTTCAACACTTTTCTAAAGTCTTTAGGTATCCATATTGGGGGAATGTAGACGAATTTGTCCCTTATGGTACACCTGTCCAGCTGTCATATACCTGTATTATACAACACCACGTGTTCTTAGACTTGTTTGCTGGAATCAGTAGCATTTCTCCTCCTGCAGTTAGAATTTAAAATCAAAGGCGGATCTAAGAGGGCCCCAGGGGCCCGCCCCCCCCCCCCCTCCTACATGTTGCGACAGTTATAATGTTATTATATATTAATTTTAATTTTTTTACGATCCCCTCCAAACCTCCCCCAAAGTTCCATTGGCATTCCGCCTCATGTCCTTGACCCCCACCCCACCCCACCCCACCCCACCCCCACCCCCACCCCAAATGGATTTTCTGGATGCGCCACTGAAAATTTTGATTATCCCAATTAAAAAAGTTCACTTCACTAAACAAAAAAAACTCTCCATTCTGGCCTTTAAAGTCCTTTTTTTCTCTCGCTGGCTTACTTTTCACACCCACGACCGTCTTTCACAATTCGCCGTTACAAAATAAGACAAAAAATGGCTTTGCTTGGTGAACGATAGGTCTGTTAAACATCATGCAATGTGCGGAGCTGCAGTTTGTGTGGTAGGGGTGTCAACTATCTCCTATCCAGTAAATTCCCCAAACTTACACAAACAAAATCACTAAATATTATTTCTAGTTCTACATATCATAAAAGTGTTTTTTTAGACGATCTAAAGATAAAAATGATCTCGGAAATAGCATATTAGTACATAATTCTCCATACTATTCCCATTCCAAGCAATATAAACTACGCCCCTAAGTTTTAATGCAGCCCTAACACACACACACACACACACACTGATACAACTACCTCAAAGTGTGGGTATAATTATTACTTATACAGTGTATTTTTAACAAGTAATATATTTACATTTAAAACTAATGTATGTATGTGTGTGTCTGTGTGTGTGTGTGTGTGTGTGTGTGTGTGTGTGTGTGCGTCTGCGTCTGCGTCTGTGTGTGTGTGTGTGTGTATGTGTGCGTGTGTGTATGCGTGGTGTGTGTGTGTTTCTGTATGTGTGTGTGTGTGTACGTGTGGTGTGTGTGTGTGTGTGTGTTTTTCTGTATGTGTGTGTTTGTGTGTGTGTGTGTGTGTGTCAGTGTGTATGCGTGTGTGTTGTGTCTGTGTGGTGTGTGTGTGGGGTTTTTTTTTCTGTATGTGTGTGTCTGTGTGTGTGTGTGTTGTAGGTGTGTATGTGTGGCGTATGTGTGTGTCTGTGTGTGTATGTGTCTGTATGTGTGGTGTGTGTCTGTGTGTGTTTCTGTATGTGTGTGTTGTGTCTGTCTGTCTGTGTGTGTCTGTGTGTGTGTATGTATGTGTGTGTGTGTATGTGGTGTGTGTGTTTCTGTATGTGTGTGTCTGTGTGTGTGTGTGTCTCTGTGTGTGTTTCTGTATGTGTCTGTCTCTGTGTGTGTGTGTGTTTTGTGTATGTGTGTATGTGTGTGTCTCTCTCTATGTGTGTGTATGTGTGTGTGTGTATGTGTGTGTGTGTATGTGTCTGTGTATGTGTGTGTGTGTTAGTATATGTGTGTGTTAGTATGTGTGTATGTGTGTGTGTGTTAGTATGTGTGTATATATGTGTGTGTGTGTGTCTGTGTGTGTGTGTGTGTGTGTGTGTGTCAGTGTGTATGCGTGTGTCTCTCTCTATGTGTGTGTGCATGTGTGTGTGTGTGTATGTGTGTGTGTATGTTTGTGTGTGTCTGTGTGTCTGTGTGTGTGTGTTAGTATGTGTGTGTATGTGTGTGTGTGTTAGTATGTGTGTGTGTATATGTGTGTATGTGTGTGTGTGTGTGTGTTAGTATGTGTGAGGTGTGTATGTGTGTGTGTTAGTATGTGTGTGCGTATGTGTGTGTATGTATGTGTGTGTGTGTCTGTGTGTGGTTTAGTAGTGTGTGTGTGTGTGTTAGTATGTGTGTGTATGTGTGTGTGTTAGTATGTGTGTGTACGTGTGTGTATGTGTGTGTGTGTGTATGTGTATATATGTGTGTGTCTTTTTCTCTTTGTGTATGTGGTGTGTGTGTTTCTGTATGTGTGTATGTGTGTGTGTGTGTGTGTGTGTCTCTCTATGTGTGTGTGTCTGTGTGTGTGTGTGTTGTGTATGTGTGTGTGTCTCTCTCTATGTGTGTGTGTGTATGTGTGTATGTTTGTGTGTATGTGTGTCTGTTTATGTGTGTGTGTGTGTGTGTGTATGTGTGTGCGTTAGTATGTGTGTGTGTTAGCATGTGTGTGTGTATGTGTGTGTGTTAGTATGTGTGTGTGTATGTGTGTGTGTGTGTGTTAGTATGAGAGTGCGTGTGTGTGTGTGTGTTGTGTGTGTGTGTGTATGTGTGTGTGTGTGTGTGTGTGTGTGTGTGGTTTAGTATGTGGGTGTGTATATGTGTGTTAGTATGTGTGTGCATGTGTATGTGTGTGTGTGTGTGTCTCTGTGTGTGTGTTGTGTAGGTGTGTATATGTGGCGTATGTGTGTATGTGTGTGTGTATGTGTGGTGTGTGTCTGTGTGTGTTTCTGCATGTGTGTGTGTTGTGTATGTCTGTGTGTGTGTCTGTCTGTGTATGTGTGTATGTATGTATGTGTGTGTGTGTGTCTGTGTGTGTGTCTGTGTGTGTGTATGTCTGTGTGTATGTTTCTGTATGTGTCTGTGTGTGTCTGTGTGTAAATGTATGTGTGTGTCTCTGTGTGTGTCTGTGTGTGTGTGTGTGTATGTGTGTGTGTGTTTCTGTATGTGTGTGTCTCTGTGTGTGTATGTGTTGTGTGTATGTGTGTATGTGTGTCTCTCTATGTGTGTGTGTATGTTAGTATGTGTGTATGTCTGTGTGTTAGTATGTGTGTGTGTGTTAGTATGTGTGTGTGTGTGGGTGTGTGTGTGTGTGTGTTAGTATGTGTGTGCGTATGTG
Source organism: Gigantopelta aegis (assembly GCF_016097555.1). Taxonomy (NCBI): domain Eukaryota; kingdom Metazoa; phylum Mollusca; class Gastropoda; order Neomphalida; family Peltospiridae; genus Gigantopelta; species Gigantopelta aegis. The sequence continues at coordinate 23,927,213 of NC_054699.1, read as the reverse complement.
TGTGTATGTATGTGTGTGTGTGTGTGTGGTTTAGTATGGGTGTGTGTGTTAGTATGTGTGTGTGTGTGTGTTAGTGTGTGTGTATGTGTGTGTGTGTGTGTGTGTGTGTGTGTGTGTGTGTGTGTGAAAGTTTTGACTTGGTGTTATTTGGCAGTACTCCCCTCCTACTCCGGGTTTTTGCCTATTTATAAATATAATAAATGTTTTTAAACTGGCTTTATGCTATTTTATTATTAATAGGTTTATAAGCGTGCTTTTTTTTCTCGCTTTTTTTAATTATCCAGATTTTAATAAACATATTTATTAGTTTCAAAAATAAAAAATAGTCACCTTTAATAATATTTGTTTTTATCTGTCATGAGAGTGCCATGACTGGACTGAACGACGGCTGGACTCGGGGGATGGCTTGGGGGCATGGAATGTCGGAAGTTAGGGTTTTAAAATTAGGGCCTTAGGGCGTCTGCTAAGATTGCTGACTTCCCTTATCCCAATCCAGCTACTAGTCACGCCCAAGTTCCGAATACGATTGGCACTTCTCAAACCTTAATGCAAATCTTCCTGTGGGGCTTGAACCAACCCTTCCTCTTTAACCTCTTTCGGTCTAAATTGAAAGTAGAGTCAGCTTCAGTGACGTTTATTTTTTTTTTTTTTTTTTTTTTTTGGAATAGCCCATCAAACATTAAAGGAACATTCCTGAGTTTGCTGCAAATGTTAAGATGTTATCGACTAACAGACTTTTTAACGATTGTAATTGCATATCAAATATATTGTTCTGCATGAAATAGTACTGGCTGTATATTAAACGTGTTTCTGATCGTTGTGATATTTGTACTAGGTTAAATTTAATTTTATTTCCTAAAATATTGTTTTTCGTACGTACGAAATTATTTGAAGACAAAATGCAGTTTGGGATTGTTATAAATATTAAGACGACCAGAAACACATTGAATATGCAGACACTGATATTCTAAACAAAAACATATATATATTTAATATTAAAGTAATATTAAAGTTTAATCGTAGAAATATTTTATTAGTCGGAAATGTGCTTACAATGCAGGAATGTCCCTTTAAAGCGCCCTTGTATGTCAAAATTTGTTGTGTAGTAAATACTATAGGATTTTTTAAAAACAATTGCGCATCTGAAAGCACCCCTTCCCCTGTTTTTTTGTTGGAATAAATTCTAAAAATTCTAAATTGTCCAAATAAATAACTACGTCCTGTCCCAAATCAGGCCCCTGATCATATCAAAGACTGAACGTGTACGAAACTGCAGTGACACATGAACACGTAAAACTAGTAAATATCCTCATTGTCCCACACCGATAGGATTTTCATGGAAACGGAATGTGGCCGACTGGGAGGTGGGATGGTTTAAATTGAGGCAGGTGAGGTTGGATAGACCGGTAATACAGTGGTGATAAAGGAAACCGAACGTAGACGTTAAACACAAAATCGCCTGAGTTGCTGTTAATATCTAAATGTATATAATATATTTTTTTTAAAGTCCAACAAAGATCATTTGGTAACGCTATACGCAAATCAAAGTTTTTTTTGGGGGGGTTTTCTTACGAAGGTAACTTGCTACACCCCTCATATAATTTCAAATATTCCGTGTCGTGACGTTGTATTCTGTTTCTTTATCTGATAAGTCTCTTTAAGCTGTTATTTATAAGTAAAGTTTACTGGATAATCACGCTGTTGGGCACATCAGGTAAGGACATGCATTTTAAATTTTACGGACCGGCCTCTGTGGCTCCGTGGTTAGGCCATCGGTCTACTGGCTGGTAGGTATTGGGTTCGAATCCCAGTCGAGGCATGGGATTTTTAATCCAGATACCGACTCCAAACCCTGAGTGAGTGCTCCGCAAGGCTCAGTGGGTAGGTGTAAACCACTTGCACTGACCAGTGATCCATAACTGGTTCAACAAAGGTCATTGTTTGTGCTATCCTGCCTGTGGGAAGCGCAAATAAAAGATCCCTTGCTGCCTTGCTGTGGCGACCGCGGGTTTCCTCTAAAAAAAACTGTCGGAATGACCATATGTTTGACGTCCAATAGCCGATGTTAAGATAAAAAAATCAATGTGCTCTAGTGGCGTCGTTAAATATTTACAAACTTTACTTTACTTTAAATGTTACCACACTGTACGCTGATAGACAAAGCAAATTAATTTTATTATTATTTTTAAAATATATATTTTATTCACAATAAAGGGACTTGATGCGGTCGGTTTCGGATCGATCCCCGTCGGTGGGCCCATTGGGCTATTTCTCTTTGCAGTCAATGCACCACGACTGGTATATCAAATGCCGTGGTGAGAGCTGCCCTAGTTGTGTGATGGTGCATATGAAAGATCCCTTGCTACTAATGGAAAAATGTAGCGGGTTTTTTTTCACTGTATGTCAGAATAACCAAATATTTGATATCAAATAGCCGTTGATTAATACATAAATGTGCTCCAGTGGTGTCGTTAAACAAAACAAACTTTATTTTATTTATAAGCCATTCGACCTACATACCCATATAATATTATGTGCAAAATATTATTATCCTGTTACCAATAGATACCGAGTACAATCTATCGTCATTGTGTGTGTGCGGGGGGGGGGGGGGGGGGTGTAAATTGAGGTCCAATGGACCGGTGATACAGTGGTGATAAAGGAAACCGAAAGTAGACTTTAAACAGAAAATCGTCTGAGTTGCTGTTAATATCTGAATGTATATAATAATTATTCACAAAAAAAGTCCAACAAAGATCATTTGGTAACACTATACCCAAATTAAAGGTCTTTTTGTTACGAAGGTAACTTGCAACACCCCTCATCATTTCGAACATTCCGTGTCGCGACGTCGTATCCTGTTTGCTTATCTGATAAGTCTCTTTAAGCTGCTATTTATGTGTAAAGTTTATTGGATAATCAGACTCTTGGCAACATCAGGTAAGGACATGCATTTTAAATGTTACCACACTGTTTGTACGCTGATAGACAAAGCAAATTCATTTTAGTATTATTTTTAAATATATTTATTCACATTAAAGGGACGCCTTTACCATAGTTTGACACCCAATAGCCGATGTATGTTTCGTGCTGGGGTGTCGTTAAACATTCATTCATTCACATTAAAGGGACTTGATGCGGTCGGTTTCGGATCGATTCCCGTCGGTAGGCCCACTGGGCTATTTCTCATTGCAGCCAAAGCACCACGACTGGTATATCAAATGCCGTGGTGAGAGCTGTCCTGTTTGTGTGATGGTGCATATGAAAGATCCCTTGCTACTAATGGAAAAATGTAGCGGGTTTTTTTTCACTCAGACTGTATGTCAGAATAACCAAATATTTGATATCAAATAGCCGTTGATTAATAAATAAATGTGCTCCAGTGGTGTCGTTAAACAAAGCAAACTTTCTTATTTTATTTATAAGCCATTCGACCTACATACTCATATGATATTGAAGGGACATTCCTGAGTTTGCTGCAATGTTTTAAGATGTTATCGACTAATAAAATATTTCTACGATTAAAATTACATATTAAATATATTTTCTTGTTTAGAACATTAGTGGCTGTATAATAAATGTGTTTCTGATCGTCCTAATATTTGTACTAGGTTAATTTTCATTTCATTTCTTTTTCGTACGTACGAAATTATTTGAAGACAAAATCCAGTTTGGGCTTCTTACAAATATTAAGACAACTAGAAACACATTGAATATACAGACACTGATATTCTAAACAAGAAAATATATTTAATATGTAACTTTAGTCGTAGAAATAATTTATTAGTCGGAAACATCTTACAATGGAGCAAACTCAGGAATGTCCCTTTAATACCATAGTTTGACACCCAATAGCCGATGTACTTTTCTTGCTGGGGTGTCGTTAAACATTCATCCATTCATTCATTCATTCATATGATATTATGTGCAAAATATTATTATCCTTGTACAAATACATACCGAGTATAATCTATCATCGATGTTACGTATAAAAACGATTTAAGTACTTGCATCATTATTAACACAATAAATCTTCAACGACAAAGGTGTGGTTGGATGGACAGGTGATACAGCGGTGATAAAGGAAACCGAAAGTAGACTTTAAGCAGAAAATCGTAACTTTAAAACATTCAGTGGTGCCGGTTCTTATGCAGGGTGGACAAATAATGAAGCATATTTTAAGCGTAGCTGATGTTTTGTTTTCTGTTCAATGTAACTGTAAGTAATAAAACATCGTTTGACTCGTTTCTCCAGCTAGAGAGATGCTGAGAGAGAGAGAGAGAGAGAGAGAGAGAGAGAGAGAGAGAGAGAGAGAGAGAGAGAGAGAGAGAGACAGACAGACAGACAGACAGACAGACAGACACAGAGAAACACAGAGAAAGAGAGACACATACACAGAGAGACAGAGGGAGAGACACACAGAGAGAGAGAGAGAGAGAGAGAGAGAGAGAGAGAGAGAGAGAGAGAGAGAGGAGTCAGACAGACAGAGACGGAGAGGCAGTGGTTGAATAAGAGATTTTGAGAGAGAGAGAGAGAGAGACAGAGACAGAGAGACAGAGAGAGACAGAAACAGACAGAAACAGACAGAGAAAGAGAGAACGAGAGACACAGACACAGAGAGAGACAGAGGGAGAGACAAAGACACGGATAAATAGATAGAGACACACAGATAGATAGAGGGAGAGACATAGAGAGAGAGAGGGAGAAGAGTCAGACAGACAGAGACGGAGAGGCAGAGAATGAGAGACAGTGGTTGAATAAGAGAGAGATTCAGATGGGTTGCTTATTTTTTTTTATTTCTCTCACATATTAACTGGAATATATTTCTGAAAAACGCTTATATAGATGAGTAATATAAAAGTTTGAGAATTGTTTGCTCAGTCTGGACAGATAATAAACTAACGTGAACCAGGTTCCAGCTTAATCAAGAACTTATAGATAAGCGAGCCTTGGTAACCAGGTAAACAAGCCTTGGTAACCAGGTAAACAAGCCTTGGTAACCAGGTGAACAAGCCTTGGTAACCAGGTAAACAAGCCTTGGTAACCAGGTAAACAATCTAAATAGATCAGAGTAATTTATTATACGAACAACCCCACCCCCAGCATACACCATGAATACATGGGAAAGGTCCATTGTCATTGCGGACAAGTTGCCAAAAACATAAACGTAAATATTCTTCTATGTGCAAGACGGAAAAAAAGAAACAATTTGACTTGTTTGACCAAATATAAATACCAGCACTTATTAGGAAACTATGAGATACGGTATTACCCCGTCGGGGTGTTGTTGTTGTTTTCTCTTGTTATAATTTATAATCTTGTTACAATCTAGAATAATATAATGCATCTAGGTCACAGGTGTGTGTGCACGCCAAGTAATTAATGTTCATACACAATTTATGGGTGTGTAGAGCGGTTGCGCTTACAGATAAGATAAAATAATATAAATCACCGCTACCGAGTGTATGATGAGACGTAATTCTTCAACTAAAATATACCTTTTTCAACATTTACGTACAGTCTACAGTTTCATTTTATATACTCCAGCTTAATGCGATCTTAAATCCAGGTTAGATGGCTTTTTCCCACAGATTAAATAACTTCATTTATATCTACCTTGTGTGCACACAATTATTATAAATGTGATAATGGGGCTTATAATGTTCGCAGTGCGATAGTGGTACTATACAGGGTACAGTCGCCAGATACAATGTCCAGTTCAGGACAAGAATCCGGACAGTGGTTGAGATGTCTGTGTACATATACATGTGTATAAGTGCACTATTTGTAGGAGTGTCATTAAGTATGTACGTACGTGTGTGTGTATGTATGTATTTTTATATTTTGAATATCTCTATTGTATGTATGTTGGGTTTTTGACTTAAACATACATATATTCAATGACGCACTGGCACAGGGGATATTAAAATCCTTTATTGCCTTCACAAATTTCCTCATGCCGTTACCGAGACCCGAACCTGTGGCACCCAGTCGCCCGCAATTGTTGGGCCGGAACGCTACCAATCAGACCAACTACGTTATGTATGTATATATGTATGTGTGTGTATGTATGTATGTATGTATCTATGTATAGATGTGTGTGTATGTAGGCGGGTGTGTGTATGTATGTCTGTGTGTATGTCTGTATGTATGTATGTATGTATGTATGTATGTATGTATTGATGTCTGAATATCTATATATTGTATGTATGTCGAGGTTGACTGTTACATACATAGATATTAACGCACTGGCGCATGGGATAAATAAATCCTTTCTGGCTTCACAAATTGTCCCATGCCGTTGCTGGGACTCGAACCTGTGGCACCGAATCGCCCGCAAATTGCAAAACTAAGCACGATGCGCTCTGAGCTATCGAAGCATCCATAAAAAAAGGATGTTCTTTAACTCAACCACATGCATGTGGCCTACAATCTATGCGGTCGATACCGCTTACGTGCATGAAACTGGGCAGATCTGGCACTGGCTAGTATGTACTGATGTATGAATATCTATATATTGTATGTATGTCGAGGTTGACTGTTACATACATAGATATTAACGCATTGGCGCAGGGGATAATTAAATCCTTTCTGGCCTCACAAATTGTCCTATGCCGTTGCTGGGACTCGAACCTGTGGCACCGAATCGCCCGCAAATTGCAAGACTAACCACGATGCGCTCTGACCTATCGAAGCATCCATAAAAAAGGATGTTCTTTAAGTCAACCACATGCATGGGGGCTTACAATCTACGCGGTCGATCCCGCTTACGTGCATGAAACTAGGCAGATCTGGCACTGACTAGTATGTACTGATGTATGAATATCTATATATTGTATGTATGTCGAGGTTGACTGTTACATACATAGATATGTATCTATATATGGATGTGTGTATGTAGGCGGGTGTGGGTATGTATGTAGGTATGTGGGCATGTATGTAGGTATGTGGGCATGTATGTAGGTATGTGTATATGTGTTTATGTAAGAATGTAAGTATCTACGTATGTGTAGGTGTATTTTTATGTATATGTGTATATACATGTATCTATGTTTGTGTATAGGTATCTGTATATTTAGGTGCATGATTATTTGTGTATGTAGGTGGGTATGTATGTGGGTATGCATGTATGTATGTTTTATGTATGTGTGTGTATACATGGGGATGTGTATGTATATTGATCTAGATATTTTTGTCAATGGTAAGCGGTTCCATGCTTCTGCCAGCAACAGAGGTAGTATCATTACTATTTTATCCTTTCTTTTTTTCTCTCTAATGTGTTTACATTCTTCACTAATAAGTTCCTTTTATTTCTCATCCGATATAGACAAACCGCAAGTTGTGTATTTTAAGTTGGTCTGCCTATATGTAAGGTTTACCTTATCTATAGAAAAATGTCTGCGATACAGATTATAACTGTTAACTGTCAGGATTGGGTGATCCGGAAAAAAGAAAAGAGGTATTAAATTACTTGAAACAAAAGAACTTCAACATATACTGTCTACAAGATACACAGTTTAAAAGTGAACTAGAACCCTATATCGAAACACAGTGGGGATATAAATGCTTCTTCAGCTCGTTTTCAAGTAATTCAAGAGGTGTTGCTATATTACTGAACAATAATTTTGAATATACATTACATAAAATGTATACCGATACTTCACATAATTATGTTATAATTAACATAGCAGAGAATTACGCTTGCTAACTTATATGGTTCCAATGAATTTGGTAACGAAAAATTTATTTTCTGCGGGGATTTTAACTTGGTACTTAATAAAGATTTAGATACAAAATATTATAAACAATTAAAAAATCCTAAAGCTAGAGCTAATTTTTTCTTAATGAATTTTCATTAAAAATAGTGCAAAGTATGCTTTGAATGGTGTTAATATTTTAATTTATACCCTACCCTTAATATTAATAAAACAATTTGTATTTTTTTATTAAATCTTGGCTTGTTCTTTTTATAATCCTTTTGGGCTGGTGGATAGTAGTTTCCTCTCATACACAGCATGCAATACCTGGCTTCAGTATATCAAGGCTGGGAACCGTAAATTTAATTTTTGGCAACAAGTAAAAATGACCAACTTAACTCTTGAACAGTGCGCAGTTTGTATAATTTTCCTTGAATAAAAAAAGAAAGAAATGTTTTATTTAACGACGCACTCAACACATTTTATTTACGGTTATATGGCGTCAGACATACGGTTAAGGACTACACAGATTTTGAGAAGAAACCCGCTGTTCCCACTACATGGGCTACTCTTCCGATTAGCAGCAAGGGATCTTTTATTTGCGCTTCGCACAGGCAGGATAGCACAAACCATGGCCTTTGTTGAACCAGTTATGGATCACTGGTTGGTGCAAGTGGTTTACACCTACCCACTGAGCCTTGCGGAGCACTCACTCAGAGTTTGGAGTCGGTATCTGGATTAAAGACCCCATGCCTCGACTGGGATCCGAACCCAGTACTTACCAGCCTGTAGACCGATGGCCTGCCACGACGCCACCGAAGCCGGTTTCCTTGAATAATGACGGGGCGGGACGTAGCCCAGTGGTAAAGCGCTCGCTTTATGCGCGGTCGGTGTGGGATCGATCCCCGTCGGTGGGCTCACTGGGCTATTTTTTGTTCCAGCCAGTGCACCACGACTAGTATATCAAAGGCCGTAGTATGTGCTTTTCTATCTGTGGAAACGGCATATAAAAGATCCCTTGCTGTATTAGGAAAGATGTAGCGGGTTTCCTCTGATGACTACGAGTCAGAATTACCAAATGTTCGACATCCAATAGCCGATGGTTGATTTATCAATGCGCTCTAGTGGTGTCGTTAAACAAAACAAACTGGTTTGAATAATGACGTGATTTGTGTATAGTGTACATACTGTAAACCATTAAAGGGACATTCCTGAGTTTGTTGCATTGTAAGATGTTTCCGACTAACAAAATATTTCTACGATTAAAATTACATATTAAATATATTTTCTTGTTTAGAATATCAGTGTCTGTATATTCAATGTGTTTCTGGTCGTCTTAATATTTATAAGAAGACCAAACTGGATTTTGTCTTCAAATAATTTCGTACATACGAAAAAATAATATTATTATTTATACCCTACTCTTATTATTAATAAAATAATTTGTATTTTTTTTTTAAATCTTGGCTTGAATTTTTTTTTTTCCTCTCATACACAGCATGCAATAGCTGGCTTCAGTATATCAAGGCTGGGAACTTTTTTGGATCTTTTTTTATTTTATTTCTCCTCCAGCCCGAACTTCTTACTGAAAACATTCGTAATACAAAACAATAAAAATAACAACAGGAATTGGGTGAATTTTATTTTTATTTTTATTCCATCCTCCGACATTGCCTCCTTCCAAACAAATCCGTAATCCTAAAGAGACTAACACTTTCCGTCACGTTCACACTTGCGGTGTTCGGTTGCAACGCATTGTCTTTTAAATCCTTCAACACTTTTCTAAAGTCATTAGGTATCCATATTGTGGGAATGTAGACAAAATTTTCCCTTGTGGTACACCTGTCCAGCTGTCATATACCTCTATTATACACCACATGTTCTTCTTAGACGTGTTTGCGGGAATCAGTAGCATAACTGTCTCCAAAAACATTTCTCCTCCTGCAGTTAGAATTTAAAATCAGATGCGGATCTAGGGAGGGCCCCACATACGATCCCCTTCAAACCTCCCCTAAAGTTCCATTGGCATTCCGCCTCATGTCCTTGCGCCCCCTCCCCACGACCGTCAAACCCACGACCGTCTTTGACAATTCGCCGTTACAAAATAAGATAAAAAAATGTCTTTGCTTGGTAACACTTATCATTTCCATATAACAAAGTTCAAACTATGTTTCCGTAATATTTCAACCAATAGAACAAGCCATTCACACAAATTAGTTTGCTGGGTGACATCATTTACATATACCAAAGTTCAAATTATGTTTTCGTAATTTTTCTACCAATAGAACAAACCATCTACACAAATTACTTTGCTGGGTGACATAATTTGCATATAACAAAGTTCAAGCTATGTTTTCGTAATATTTCAACCAATAGAATAAGCCCTCTACAAAAATTGGTTTGTTGGGTGACTTCATTTGCATATACCAAAGTTCAAATTATGTTTTCGTAATATTTCAACCAATAGAAAGAGCCATCTAATTACACATGCGCACTTATTCACAATAGTTCCCTTGAGATATTTACAGAACGATAGGATGTTAAAAATCATGCAATATGCGGAGCTGCAGTTAGTGTGGTAGGGGTGTCAACTATCTCCTATCCAGTAAATTCCCCAAACTTAAAAAACAAAATCACTAAATATTATTTCTAGTTCTACATATCATAAAAGAGTTTTTTTAGACGATCTAAATATAAAAATTATCTCGGAAATAGCATATTAGTTCTTTAAGGGACATACTTAATGACACTCCTACAAATAGTGCACTTATACACATGTATATGTACACAGACATCTCAACCACTGTCCGGATTCTTGTCCTGAACTGGACATTGTATCTGGCGACTGTACCCTGTATAGTACCACTATCGCACTGCGAACATTATAAGCCCCATTATCACATTTATAATAATTGTGTGCACACAAGGTAGATATAAATGAAGTTATTTAATCTGTGGGAAAAAGCCATCTAACCTGGATTTAAGATCCATTGGTCCATTGTCATTGCGGACAAGTTGCCAAAAACATAAACGTAAATATTCTTCTATGTGCAAGACGGAAAAAAAGAAACAATTTGACTTGTTTGACCAAATATAAATACCAGCACTTATTAGGAAACTATGAGATACGGTATTACCCCGTCGGGGTGTTGTTGTTGTTTTCTCTTGTTATAATTTATAATCTTGTTACAATCTAGAATAATATAATGCATCTAGGTCACAGGTGTGTGTGCACGCCACGTAATTAATGTTCATACACAATTTATGGGTGTGTAGAGCGGTTGCGCTTACAGATAAGATAAAATAATATAAATCACCGCTACCGAGTGTATGATGAGACGTAATTCTTCAACTAAAATATACCTTTTTCAACATTTACGTACAGTCTACAGTTTCATTTTATATACTCCAGCTTAATGCGATCTTAAATCCAGGTTAGATGGCTTTTTCCCACAGATTAAATAACTTCATTTATATCTACCTTGTGTGCACACAATTATTATAAATGTGATAATGGGGCTTATAATGTTCGCAGTGCGATAGTGGTACTATACAGGGTACAGTCGCCAGATACAATGTCCAGTTCAGGACAAGAATCCGGACAGTGGTTGAGATGTCTGTGTACATATACATGTCTATAAGTGCACTATTTGTAGGAGTGTCATTAAGTATGTACGTACGTGTGTGTGTATGTATGTATTTTTATATTTTGAATATCTCTATTGTATGTATGTCGGGTTTTTGACTTAAACATACATATATTCAATGACGCACTGGCACAGGGGATATTAAAATCCTTTATTGCCTTCACAAATTTCCTCATGCCGTTACCGAGACCCGAACCTGTGGCACCCAGTCGCCCGCAATTGTTGGGCCGGAACGCTACCAATCAGACCAACTACGTTATGTATGTATATATGTATGTGTGTGTATGTATGTATGTATGTATCTATGTATAGATGTGTGTGTATGTAGGCGGGTGTGTGTATGTATGTCTGTGTGTATGTCTGTATGTATGTATGTATGTATGTATGTATTGATGTCTGAATATCTATATATTGTATGTATGTCGAGGTTGACTGTTACATACATAGATATTAACGCACTGGCGCATGGGATAAATAAATCCTTTCTGGCTTCACAAATTGTCCCATGCCGTTGCTGGGACTCGAACCTGTGGCACCGAATCGCCCGCAAATTGCAAAACTAAGCACGATGCGCTCTGAGCTATCGAAGCATCCATAAAAAAAGGATGTTCTTTAACTCAACCACATGCATGTGGCCTACAATCTATGCGGTCGATACCGCTTACGTGCATGAAACTGGGCAGATCTGGCACTGGCTAGTATGTACTGATGTATGAATATCTATATATTGTATGTATGTCGAGGTTGACTGTTACAAACATAGATATTAACGCATTGGCGCAGGGGATAATTAAATCCTTTCTGGCCTCACAAATTGTCCTATGCCGTTGCTGGGACTCGAACCTGTGGCACCGAATCGCCCGCAAATTGCAAGACTAACCACGATGCGCTCTGACCTATCGAAGCATCCATAAAAAGGATGTTCTTTAAGTCAACCACATGCATGGGGGCTTACAATCTACGCGGTCGATCCCGCTTACGTGCATGAAACTAGGCAGATCTGGCACTGACTAGTATGTACTGATGTATGAATATCTATATATTGTATGTATGTCGAGGTTGACTGTTACATACATAGATATGTATCTATATGTGGATGTGTGTATGTAGGCGGGTGTGGGTATGTATGTAGGTATGTGGGCATGTATGTAGGTATGTGGGCATGTATGTAGGTATGTGTATATGTGTTTATGTAAGAATGTAAGTATCTACGTATGTGTAGGTGTATTTTTATGTATATGTGTATATATCTATGTTTGTGTATAGGTATCTGTATATTTAGGTGCATGATTATTTGTGTATGTAGGTGGGTATGTATGTATGTATGTGGGTATGCATGTATGTATGTTTTATGTATGTGTGTGTATACATGGGAATGTGTATGTATATTGATCTACATATTTTTGTCAATGGTAAGCGGTTCCATGCTTCTGCCAGCAACAGAGGTAGTATCATGACTATTTTATCCTTTCGTTTTTTTCTCTCTAATGTGTTTACATTCTTCACTAATAAGTTCCTTTTATTTCTCATCCGATATAGACAAACCGCAAGTTGTGTATTTTAAGTTGGTCTGCCTATATGTAAGGTTTACTTTATCTATAGAAAAATGTCTGCGATACAGATTATAACTGTTAACTGTCAGGGATTGGGTGATCCGGAAAAAAGAAAAGAGGTATTAAATTACTTGAAACAAAAGAACTTCAACATATACTGTCTACAAGATACACAGTTTAAAAGTGAACTAGAACCCTATATCGAAACACAGTGGGGATATAAATGCTTCTTCAGCTCGTTTTCAAGTAATTCAAGAGGTGTTGCTATATTACTGAACAATAATTTTGAATATACATTACATAAAATGTATACCGATACTTCACATAATTATGTTATAATTAACATAGCAGAGAATTACGCTTGCTAACTTATATGGTTCCAATGAATTTGGTAACGAAAAATTTATTTTCTGCGGGGATTTTAACTTGGTACTTAATAAAGATTTAGATACAAAATATTATAAACAATTAAAAAATCCTAAAGCTAGAGCTAATTTTTTCTTAATGAATTTTCATTAAAAATAGTGCAAAGTATGCTTTGAATGGTGTTAATATTTTAATTTATACCCTACCCTTAATATTAATAAAACAATTTGTATCTTTTTTTTAAATCTTGGCTTGTTCTTTTTATAATCCTTTTGGGCTGGTGGATAGTAGTTTCCTCTCATACACAGCATGCAATACCTGGCTTCAGTATATCAAGGCTGGGAACCGTAAATTTAATTTTTGGCAACAAGTAAAAATGACCAACTTAACTCTTGAACAGTGCGCAGTTTGTATAATTTTCCTTGAATAAAAAAAGAAAGAAATGTTTTATTTAACGACGCACTCAACACATTTTATTTACGGTTATATGGCGTCAGACATACGGTTAAGGACTACACAGATTTTGAGAAAAAACCCGCTGTTCCCACTACATGGGCTACTCTTCCGATTAGCAGCAAGGGATCTTTTATTTGCGCTTCGCACAGGCAGGATAGCACAAACCATGGCCTTTGTTGAACCAGTTATGGATCACTGGTTGGTGCAAGTGGTTTACACCTACCCACTGAGCCTTGCGGAGCACTCACTCAGAGTTTGGAGTCGGTATCTGGATTAAAGACCCCATGCCTCGACTGGGATCCGAACCCAGTACCTACCAGCCTGTAGACCGATGGCCTGCCACGACGCCACCGAAGCCGGTTTCCTTGAATAATGACGGGGCGGGACGTAGCCCAGTGGTAAAGCGCTCGCTTTATGCGCGGTCGGTGTGGGATCGATCCCCGTCGGTGGGCTCACTGGGCTATTTCTTGTTCCAGCCAGTGCACCACGACTAGTATATCAAAGGCCGTAGTATGTGCTTTTCTGTCTGTGGAAACGGCATATAAAAGATCCCTTGCTGTATTAGGAAAGATGTAGCGGGTTTCCTCTGATGACTACGAGTCAGAATTACCAAATGTTCGACATCCAATAGCCGATGGTTGATTTATCAATGCGCTCTAGTGGTGTCGTTAAACAAAACAAACTGGTTTGAATAATGACGTGATTTGTGTACAGTGTACCTACTGTAAAACATTAAAGGGACATGCCTGAGTTTGCTGCATTGTAAGATGTTTCCGACTAACAAAATATTTCTACGATTAAAATTACATATTAAATATATTTTCTTGTTTAGAATATCAGTGTCTGTATATTCAATGTGTTTCTGGTCGTCTTAATATTTATAAGAAGACCAAACTGGATTTTGTCTTTAAATAATTTCGTACGTACGAAAAAATTATATTATTATTTATACCCTACTCTTATTATTAATAAAATAATTTGTATTTTTTTTTTAAATCTTGGCTTGAATTTTTTTTTTTCCTCTCATACACAGCATGCAATAGCTGGCTTCAGTATATCAAGGCTGGGAACTTTTTTGGATCTTTTTTTATTTTATTTCTCCTCCAGCCCGAACTTCTTACTGAAAACATTCGTAATACAAAACAATAAAAATAACAACAGGAATTGGGTGAATTTTATTTTTATTTTTATTCCATCCTCCGACATTGCCTCCTTCCAAACAAATCCGTAATCCTAAAGAGACTAACACTTTCCGTCACGTTCACACTTGCGGTGTTCGGTTGCAACGCATTGTCTTTTAAATCCTTCAACACTTTTCTAAAGTCATTAGGTATCCATATTGTGGGAATGTAGACAAAATTTTCCCTTGTGGTACACCTGTCCAGCTGTCATATACCTCTATTATACACCACATGTTCTTCTTAGACGTGTTTGCGGGAATCAGTAGCATAACTGTCTCCAAAAACATTTCTCCTCCTGCAGTTAGAATTTAAAATCAGATGCGGATCTAGGGAGGGCCCCACATACGATCCCCTTCAAACCTCCCCTAAAGTTCCATTGGCATTCCGCCTCATGTCCTTGCGCCCCCTCCCCACGACCGTCAAACCCACGACCGTCTTTGACAATTCGCCGTTACAAAATAAGATAAAAAAATGTCTTTGCTTGGTAACACTTATCATTTCCATATAACAAAGTTCAAACTATGTTTCCGTAATATTTCAACCAATAGAACAAGCCATTCACACAAATTAGTTTGCTGGGTGACATCATTTACATATACCAAAGTTCAAATTATGTTTTCGTAATTTTTCTACCAATAGAACAAACCATCTACACAAATTACTTTGCTGGGTGACATAATTTGCATATAACAAAGTTCAAGCTATGTTTTCGTAATATTTCAACCAATAGAATAAGCCCTCTACAAAAATTGGTTTGTTGGGTGACTTCATTTGCATATACCAAAGTTCAAATTATGTTTTCGTAATATTTCAACCAATAGAAAGAGCCATCTAATTACACATGCGCACTTATTCACAATAGTTCCCTTGAGATATTTACAGAACGATAGGATGTTAAAAATCATGCAATATGCGGAGCTGCAGTTAGTGTGGTAGGGGTGTCAACTATCTCCTATCCAGTAAATTCCCCAAACTTAAAAAACAAAATCACTAAATATTATTTCTAGTTCTACATATCATAAAAGAGTTTTTTTAGACGATCTAAATATAAAAATTATCTCGGAAATAGCATATTAGTTCTTAAAGGGACACGCCCTAGTTGTTAACCATTACGCCGTTGTTTTTCGCTATTAAACCCATTTTTTCACAAATAAAATTGCACTTTACTTACCGTTTATTATTTAGAATATACATTTCCATTCACCTGAAGTGTTTTTTGGTAATCCTGGTGTTTGTAATACCACAAAATGCATTTTTCGTATTTCTTACAAACGCACGCGCCTCTGAGAAAAAACCGTTGAGCAGACACGGTCTAATCTATTTTTAGAGGGGATATTCCCATTTCAATGTCACAGACGTTGGTATACCACGTGAGCGTTATCCTTTTGGTTCGGTTTGTTTTCTCGTGCACGGTTCGCGCGATCAACATCCGATTTGTTGACGTTTGCTTGTTGTTCATTTGTGAGGTTTTTCTTCACAGTTCGTGAACATTTTCATTAACAATAAAGTTCAGACAAGTAAGTATCTGAATGCAAAACGTTACAAACCCTTAAAACCAATAATTTTGCTAAGTCTTACGATACCTGGAGAGGGGATACAACCTTGGGGGATGGGGGTGGGGGACACAAGCTATATTGTTACCTTTATTTAAATAGAGTAGGGAAAAAAATCTTACATTTTCGTTCTGGGGAGGGGAAGTGCCCCTGACGACGACGACGACGACGACTACTACTACCACTACCACCACCACCGCTACCACTACCACCCACCACCACCACCCACCACCCACCACCACCACCACCAATAATAAACGGTGCATCTAATTGCTAATAACAATAGGTTAGGCACTAGTACCCGGTTCCGAATAGCAAATGTAGGCTAATTGCGGTTTATACAAAATATATAACATTTATTATTTCAAACACTGTAGTATAGTCAACATGGTCAGAGTCGTCTTATTCCTATTCAAGTATCATGATTGCTGCAGCAGCCACTTCCTAAACAGAAGGACCCATGTTCGTAAAGTAACTTCCTGTTCCAAACTCATTCCTTTCGCTGTCCAGGACAGAACAGTTGGAACATGTCCAGGAGAGGTGAAAGGAACGCACCCCAAGTCTGTGTGCACTCTGTGAAATTTGTCGTGACGTAGGCATTTCTGTGCTTCGAGCGACATTTACCGGTGACATAAGAATACTAACTTTCAAAATTATTTCAAGCAATTGGGTCATGGGGATTCCCATGGTATTTATCGATATAAAACCTGCTTTTTCACTCTATTTTATAAAAACGTGATCTAAGTGTGTAGATTAACCAAAATTATAATTCATTTTCGCTGGATGGAACTAGGGCGTGCGACTTTAATTCTCTATACTATTCCCATTCCGAGAAATATAAACTACGCCCCTGAGTTTTAATGCATTCCGATACCAGTACAGCCCTAACACACACACTGATAAAACTACCTCAAAGTGTGGGTATAACTATTACTTATACAGTGTATTTTTAACATCTAATATATTTATATTTAAAACTAATGAATTAATATTTAGGTGTTTAAATGTAATTTTCAATTTTATATGTGTACATATATATATATATATGTGTGTGTCTGTGTCTCTGTGTGTGTGTGTGTGTGTGTGTGTGTGGTGTTTTATGTTTATGTTTGTATGATTTTGTGTGAAAGTCTTGACTTTGTGCGTTATTTGGCAGTACTCCTCCTGCTCCGGGTTCTTGCCTTTTTATAAATATAATTAAATGCTTTTAAACTGGCTTTATGCTATTTTATTATTAATAGGTTTATAAGAGTGCTCTTTTAAAAAAAAATATTATCCAGATTTTAATAAGCATATTTATTAGTTTCAAAAATAAAATAAAATATATATATATATATATAATATTAATTTAACAGTCACCTTTAATAAAACAAATTTTTAATCTGTCATGAGAGTGCCATGACTGGACTGAACAAACGGCTGGACTCGGGGTGTGTGTGGGGGGGGGGGGGGGGGCGGGGCTTGGGGGCATGGAATGTCGGAAGTTAGGGTTTTAAAAGTAGGGCCTTAGGGCTTCACCTCTTTTCGGTCTAAGTTGAAAGTAGACTCAGCTTTCAATGACGATGCATAGATTTTTTAAAAATTGGATTGCCCATCAAACAATGAAAATGTAACAATCCTTGAGTTATGCTGCAGTTTTAAGATGTTACATCGATTAACATGAGACGTTTTTCAAGTTGAATGGCAGGATCAAATATACTTTTTTCTGTCATACAATATTAGTGTCGGTATATCTGACCCGTGTTTCGTATCGTTGTAATATTTGGCCAGGGTTAAACTTTATGTATTTCCTATATCTTTTGTTTTTCTACCGTTACGGAAATTATTTGACGACAAACTCGTTGGGCGTTGGTTTATAAATCTTAAGGACGACAGAACACATTGATATTACAGAAACTGCTATTGGAAACCAAAAAGTATACTAGTATCATGAAAGGTAATGTAGAATATTAGTAGTCGGAAAACATCTTACACTGCACAAATCAGGAAATGTCCCTTAAAGGCTTATAGTCAAAATTGGTTGGTAGAAAACTATAGGAGTTTGTTTTTTGTTTTGTTTTTTTTGTTTTT
>NC_054699.1:23540865-23551801 GCF_016097555.1 Gigantopelta aegis | reverse complement strand
TTTGATGCAAAAAAAAAGTAGTTACATAAAATAAGCAGCGCACAACTAATAGAATTATTACAGCCTATAGAATCCATGTGTTGAAATAACGCTAATTTATCATAATCTAGTGAACCATTTCCTTTAGTTCCGTCAGCGGTAGAAAAAAAAACACCCTCAAGAATATGACCATCAAATAATCTATAACATTCCAAACGACATGTTAACAGTGTCCAACAAAATAAAAAATAATAATAACAAGAAAAAAACCCACATACACACACACAAAAAAATGACGATTCATGAGTTGTCCATCTGAACTGGTACTTGATGATCGATCATACCGCAAGAGGGCGCTGTTGAAATAACTCAACCTAGGAGGATGACAAAGAATTCTGTCTGCCAATTGACAAAGTTTTATTATTTTTCTTCGATCTCGATCACTTGGGCGGAGATAGAATCCACTTGAGATTCGCTCGTGCCCATGTAGATGGCGCTGCGACAGTACGAAGTACAGTGCATTATGGTCTTGAGTGGCTGAAATTGGTCTCACAATATGCCAGCAAAAGATCACGGTTGACAAGCATCTTTAGAAAGAAAAAAATGTAACGTGAATGAAGTACCGGCATTGGAGTCCACGACAACTGTTATAGAAAACGACAGTCGGTACATTTATATACGAAACAATGGCCATAATTTGGTGCAATTATCTATTAAAGTTTGTTTTGTTGAACGATAGCACTAAATTACATTGATTAATTAATCATCGGCTATTGGATTTTAAATTATTGCTTTGTTGTTTTTGTTGTTGTTCCTTTTGTTTGCTTGTTGTTAACGTTTTGTTGGCGGGGGGGTGGGCGGGGGGGGGGGGTGAGGAGGGGGGTGGGGGGAGGGGTGGGGGGGGGGGGGGGGGGGGGGGTTGTTGGGGGGGGGGGGGGGGGAGGGGGGGGGGGTTGGGGGGGGGGGGGGGGGGGGGGGGGGTTTTTTTTTTTTTTTTTTTTTTTTGGGGGGGGGGGCTTTGGGGGGGTTGTTGCGGGGTTTTTTTTTTTAAATAGCTGATGAACAAAAATAAGAATGGTTATTTTTCTACATTACACCATTAATCCTATAGATGTACAGTTCTGGGCCCCGTTCCACAAAAGAATTGTAGCTAAGGTTAATTGTAGTGACTTACGGTGGATTTTACAACTGGCACCGTAAACTTTACAGCCGTTCCACAAAGCAACCTTACGGTAGTCGTAAGTGCCCCTTTAATGATTAAAATATTCTTTACGAAGAAGTACGAATTAGTTAAAGTTACATTCTCTGGTTACCATATTATAACATCATGTACAAATGTGATATACAAGCTCAAATACACTTTTAAAAAAAGTCGTGTGTGTTCGCTATGAACGGATATCGTTAAACGTATATGTTTGATTCGTCGCCTGTGCCGCCATAGCTCGGCAAAGCACAAACGACAGCTTGTTATCAGTGTCAGTTAACACGTGCGTTTGCCGATTTCAAATTGTAGGATTCGTCTCAAAAAATTTAAAATGAAATCTTGCGCTGTACGAAGAACGTTCGGTTGAGGATACGGTACTAGAGTCTTTTGTTAAAACCGGTTTGATCTTGACAACGTATTATCGACAGTCGTACCTTCCTATTTCAGAATTGATAGTAGAACTTTCAAAGTTTAGTTTGTATACTATTATCCTGTTCAATTATTTAGACCCAAAGTTTTTTGCAAATGTTACGTTTATTTCCTATTCGATATTTGTTTTCTTTGCATTTACATGAAAACAAACCCAAACCCCGACAGGTTTTATATACAAATCATCATATAAAATGCACGAAGTTGACTTAATTCCACTTTTTAAAAATCTCTGTGTCTTTTGAATGCACGTTATTTCGCCTATAAATAACTAAGGTCATTTGCATATCAAAAGCATCATTCTATAGTGCGTTTCAAACTAATGTTCGGTTCTATCGTCCTATCCGCACAAATCGTAGTATGATCTATATTTAAGAAAATATCTGTAAACATGAAGCAGGCGCGGATTCAGGTGGGGAGTTCAAGTGACAAAACCTCAGTTTGAAAAAAAAAAATGTATCAAATATTATGATTATATTGTGGAATACACAAGCGCGCGCGTTGAAGGGAGAAACAGACAGACAGACAGAGAGAGAGAGAGAGAGAGAGAGAGAGAGAGAGAGAGAGAGAGAGAGAGAGAGAGAGAGAGAGAGAGAGAGAGAGAGAGAGAGCGAGAGAGAGAGAGAGAAAGACGTCATTTATGTAACGACGCACTCAACATATTTTAATCTATGGTTATATGGTTATAGGGAGAGAGAGAGAGAGAGAGAGAGAGAGAGAGAGAGAAGAATATGGTATTCATGCGATTGGTGGAGGTGTGACCCTCTGCACAACCCCAACCCCACTTAAGGCTTCTTTTGTATATGGAGCGGGACGTAGCTCAGAGGTAAAGCGTTCGCTCATGGTAGGTCGACTGATCGATCCCACATGGTGGACCCATTGGGTTGTGTCTAGTTCCAGCCTGTGCACCACAACTGATGTATAAAGGATGTGGTATGTGCTATCCTGTCTATGGGATGGTGCATATAAAACGTCCCTTATTGCTTATCAAAATTGCTTATCGAAAACAGTGGCCCATGTGGCGGTAGCGAGTTTCTTTCGCACTGTCATAATACTCCTTAACAGTTTTGTCTGACGCCACATAAACGTATATCAAATGCGTTGAGTGTGTCGTTAAATAAACATTTCTCTGGTATGTATGTGTAGTCTATATGCATTTCTAGTCGATTAGTTTATAGGTTGTTAGGTTGTTTGATAGTGAATGATATGGAAATAAATTGTGTTTGGTGTTAAAGAGTTCATGCATACATTAAAGTAATACTCCTGATGGGTATGGAGAAATAACTTAATCAGTCGACGAACTCATTTCTTCATCACTGTCTTCGTTAAGGGGGACTATCACAGGGGGTATTTTATTTCTTAAAAAACTATTGTTTTCTAAAATCTTCTTCGATCTTTATTACATGTTTAACTGCGTCAGAGAAGTGTGTAGGTGTGACAGAGTTCAATGCATGTGCAAGTTCTCTCCGCACCGTGGTAATTTTACCATCATTATGACGAGCTATATGCCCTTTGACTTGACTCCAGATCAGTTCTATCGGATTGAGTTCAGAATGTCTTGGCGAACGTCTTAGACACAAGTGCCCATGGCGTTCAGCAATATCATCAGTAACAAATTGCTTTGCACATTTGTTACTTTTCACAAGTTCATAAAGAACTGGCTTTGTCATGTTACTCTCAAAAGGTATATTTTTGTTTCGTAGCCACGACTGAATTTCTTCCTTTTTAGCGTTTAGTGCAGGACATCGTGTAATCTCAGTTAATTTGTTGTGGTAGCTTGCGTTATCCATGACGATAAGAGAAGGTTCTGGTAGAGAAGGCATAAGTTGTTCTTCAAACCATTTGATGAAATTGTCATGATTCATCTCACCATGATAGTCTCCGTCTGTTTTTTAGCCTCAAAGATCAATTCACAGCCATCTATCAATCCATATTTATCACAGCCAGCATGACAAATAATAAGTCTTTTTCCCTTCCCAGTCACCGAACAGAGTTTAGGAACTCGATCAGCAGCGTCTGATTTCGGCAGGTGATTGGCGGTACTTGTGCCCGGGTGGATATCTGTCCAGTGGTGGGATGTTGTGTGGTTGACATTCACCCAGGTCTCATCTTGATACACTATTAAATACCCCTGTTCTCGTAAACTGGATATTTCATGGAGATAGGACAGTCTCCTGTCTGATATATTGACGTCCTCAAAAATCACTTTTCCGGTTGTAGACATATGTTGGTATTTAAAATCGAGGTCATGGAGTGTTCTTCGTAAAGTTGATATGGATATGTTGATTCCACATTCCTCCCTTAAAGCCACGTTAATCTTATGTAATGTAGGTAATTCGCCCTCTCTATAAAATCTGTATACTCGTCGTCTAATAACATCTTTATCAAATAAATCGATGAGTTTTCGGTCGCGTTTTTTAACAGTGATTTCTGTGCTTGGATTCGTAGAGCTTAGATTTTTCACAGTTCTTTTTACTGTTGAAACCGAAACTTTAAGTGCAGCGGAAACTCGATAAGAAGCATACCTAGGTCTACCGCGCTGATATTCATCTTCAAAATAATCGAAAACGTTCTTAATACACGATTTTACATCAACTGAAGTGTTTTTCGATTTACCCATATTTTTCCTCAAATAACAATAACAAGAATGTCGACTAATACATTTTCAATGAATTTATATACCCTACCTAACTTGTATTTTACGTGGTTTACACATTGCTACAATAGCACGTGCAGTCATAGATCGAAATAATGATGTTATTGACCAAGCAATGCTATCGTATTTTGAACATTCAGGGCTGTGTCTGCGGGATGAAAAAGTGGTTGAACCCATACGAGTCCGAACAATAGCCCTTTGGTTTTTCGCATTACAAATGTAACAACCCCCCCCCCCCCCCCCCGCAAACCCCAGCCCCTAGCACCACCCTAAATACTATATATATATATATACGTATGAGTTTCCAATTTAGAGGCAAATTAAATAACATTTTTATTATTATTTGATGTTGGTGGCCTTTGACATTTTATCCCCTCCCCCCCCCCTGGTCTTCTGGGTCCGGCCCTGCATTAAATTTATTTATAAATTTGGAAAGCACATTCCTGCGGTGTGTGAGGTGATTTGTGTTTATTACTGTGCTACACCTCAGTTGTGATAGGTTAGGTATGGTATGCTAATATATAATTGATATAATAAAATAAAAATACATAATACATTAGCTAAATTTATTAAATATAATGCACCTACAAGAAAGGGTTACATGTTCTGTTTGTTTACATCTATGTTTAACGGAAAGATTAGACAATGCTGTTACACACTGCAAAACAATGATAACCTTGATTTAGTGAAACAAGCTATAATGGCCTTTACGTAGCCTCAGATCCCAATGTTTTGATATGCAAATGACCTTAGTTATTTATAGGCGAAATAACGTGCATTCAAAAGACACAGAGATTTTTAAAAAGTGGAATTAAGTCAACTTCATGCATTTTATATGATGATTTGTATATAAAACCTGTCGGGGTTTGGGTTTGTTTTCATGTAAATGCAAAGAAAACAAATATCGAATAGGAAATAAACGTAACATTTGTAAAAAACTTTGGGTCTAAATAATTGAACAGGATAATAGTAACACATTAATCATGCATATATTTTTAAAATAAAATATACTAAAGTAGACAATGAACGTTTTCACTTCTTAATGTTACGTGTTTAAATCGACAAATTCAAATAAATATTATTTCGTTTGGAAAGGATAAAGTTGGGGGGGGGGGGGTGTTTAACGACATCAAAGATAAAGCATATTGATTTAATAATCATCCGACCCCATACACCCGTAAATAAAATGTGTTGAGTGCGTCGTTAAATAAAACATATCCTATCCTTCCTTCCATCTGCTGTTGGATGTCTAACATTTGGTAATTTTGACATATAATCTTAGAGAGGAATCGGGTGCATGTGCAGGGGGAGGGTATTGGAGGTCGAGAAACCCTTACTTGCCCAAGCTTAAAAAAAATCGAAATGTATTTTTTGGGGGAGCATGGCCCCATATAAACTTCGCTCAACACAGTCTATAACCCCAACCCCGCTGAAATCCCTGCACACGCGCCTTGGAAACCCACTACATTTTTTTTTTTTTTTAGCAAGGAATCGTTTATATGTACCATACCACAGACAGGATATCACATACCTTGGTCTTTTATATACCCGCCAATGGGGATCGATCCTAGACTGACCGCGCATTTCCAAAAAACACCTTTTTAGGTCTAAGTAAAGAATAAAAACAACATATAGTCTTGAAAAATGTTACGTAAATCAAACACAGTACCCTCTTCCTCTACCCCTAGAGCGTTACGTAATTAACACCCCCTTACAAAAGTTCAAGGCAAATCCCTTACCCACCGACCCCTGGAAATGCGTTGTACCATACCTCTATGGATATAAATATGTTTTGGAGATATGAGACGACCCCTCAATCAAGACAGTTAAATTTGTTCAAAAATTGCGAAATCTCACGTGATCTCTGGTGATAAGCCAATGAAAACCGAGATCGGTACGAGCCCGTTAAAAGTGTCCTTTCAAAATACTGGCTTTGTTTTTGACCTGGATAAGCCAGCGTAGTGAAAACAATGCGGAGTGCGGCGTCATATATATGCACCAAACGTAATTGGATTTTCTGTTCTATATGCTTAAATAATAAAAATATTCCGGATACTGCCGTTTTAAATAATGAATTGGTTACCGACTTTTCGGAACATCTATGATGTATTCAATGGTATCGAACATCCATGAAGTAACTTTGTCAGTTTATTTGCTAAGCGATAATTGCCGAATGCATAAGACATGAGCGTTATCTCCCGTATTTTCATGTAAAGGTCGTATGGCCTAGAATGTTTTTAATCGAACGCCCAGTTTCATAAAAGGTATTTGGTATATATTAGATCCATTTTTACACAAAAAGTTAGTATCCTTCTTAGAAAATGACCAAATCATCATCTAACTGCCATTTGACATCTACGTTAGTGGCTTACAACTGCCTCATACCTATTGTAAATTTGCACAGTAATTTACGACGATAGTAAGCTACGCCGCGTCGTGGAACGGGCTGGCGATCGTAGACAAAAATTAAAGGAGAGGACAATTAAGGCATTTGGCCTGGTATGCATATTCAACGATATATAATGCACATTACTGCTTAATATCAACAAGTATAATCGTATAGTTAATTAATAAAACGGTTAAATATGACGGCTATTATATATAACGGGCGCAGCCATTTTGTACCATCTCAGTGAGTACGCCCTCTGGCGAGCTGGTGGTTACGTAATACTTAACGCGTAACGTCAGGAATGAGCCTTAGAACTAGAGAAACACAATCTACCTGGTTTTTGCGGGATGATAAATAGTCATACATTGCAATGTTCTGTAATAATACACATCCCAGTAAGCCAGCAATAAGTATATCCAGCACTATATATATTATTTTTCAATACAAAATAAAATACCATTGTCAAAGCGGCTACACAACAAGTTGAAATAATTAACAATGTTTGGTCCATGCATTAACCTACGCACTAAAATGCTACACGGAGTGTTTTCTTAGTTAATTGGTCTATGCTGTTAGTTGCTTCTACCTGTGATTCCTGATTGGCAGATGTGTATTTGATTGGTAACCAGACGAGCCAATTAATTGACGCCGTTCTAGACACAAAAATACATACCGGTATTGTAAAATATTACCTGTCGCCCCTAAAATGGTAATGGACATGGTTTATTACTGTAAATAGTTCTGTAAAACTATTGATTAAGTAGACTTTTCCATCTAAAACCACAGAACTGACCAATTACGTAGTCCCAAAGAAAAGAAAATTATCAAGTGTTGTCGTTTTTGTTCCAACGTGGCATATCAACAGGCCTAATAGTGTACATTTTTCCTTTGGATTATTTAACAGAGAAAAATACTATAACCCGATTTTGTTCCGTTAATGCAACTTGAAATATATTTAGTTAAATAGTTTATTATATTATTACGTCATTTATGCTGTTTTACAAGTCAGGTTGATCAAAGAGAAGCGCCTTGTCGAAAATTACTGCTTTTGTTTACACTGTACATACAGCAGATGGTCAGGAGCTGGCGTCACTTCGCCCCAAGCTATCCCACCGGACGTCACAAAAACGAAACAAAATGGCTGCCCCCAGTTAGCAGGAATAATCATGTTTTTTTATTAACTCTAACATTACGCGTTTTTCATTTGCTAAAGTGTCAGTATGTGTTGGTAGTTCGGGTATGCATCTTTCCAACACACGAGGCTCTTGTTTGAGTTGACCCTACCTTTAAGGTGGCGATGGTAGGTATTTACGGCGATAGTAGTGCTAAGATCGCTTCGTGGAGCAGGACCCAGATAGGTGAGGGGCGGGACGTAGCCCAGTGCGCTTGATGCGCGGTCGGTTTGGGATCGATCCCGGTCGGTGGGCCGATTTCTCGTTGCGGCCAGTGTACCATGACTGGTATATCAAAGGTCGTGGTATATGCTATCCTGTCTGGGATGGTGCATATAAAAGATCTCTAGCTAATGTAATGAAAAATGTAGCGGGTTTCCTCTCTAAGACTATATGTCAAAATTACCAAATGTTTGACATCCAGTTGTCGAAGATTAATAAATGGATGTGCTCTAGTGGTGTCGTTATATAAAACAAACTTCTTATAGGTGAGGTTATACTACTGTGTATAATTTTACTCCATGGGTATATTATATACTAGTATGTCACGTTTATACACTAGTATGTCACGGTTATATAATAGTATGTCACGTTTATATACTAGTGTGTCACGGTTATGTACTAGTATGTCACGTTTATATATTAGTATATCACGTTTATATACGTATGTCACGTCTATATACTAGTATATCACGTTTATATACTAGTATTACATACTAGTGTGTTACGTTTATATACTAGTATGTCACGTTTATCTACTAATATGTCATGTTTGTATACTAGTATGTCACGTTTATGTGCTAGTATGTTACGTTTATGTGCTAGTATCTCACGTTTATCTACTAATATGTCATGTTTGTATACTAGCATGTCACATTTATATTCTAGTATGTCACGTTTATATACTAGTATGTCACGTTTATATATAGTATGTCACGTTTATATACTAGTATGTCACGTTTATGTGCTAGTATGTTACGTTTATGTGCTAGTATCTCACGTTTGTGTACTAGTATGTCACGTTTATGTACTAGTATGCTATGTTTATATACTGGTATGTCACGTTTATATACTAGTATGTCACGTGCATGTACTAGTATGTCACGTGCATGTACTAGTCTGTCACGTTTATATAGACATTGTCACGTGCATGTACTAAGTATACACGTTGCATGTACTAGTATGTCACGTGCATGTACTAGTATGGTCAAATATTTGGAAGATTATTTTTTAGTATGTCACGTTTATTTACTAGTATTTCTTGTTTACTTGTTTTAGTATTCACGTTTTAGCAATACTAGTATGTCACGTTCATGTATTAGTATGTCACGTTTTTGTTGGGGTATGTCACGTAGAGTTACTAGTGAGTTGGGTAGTGTTTTTGTTTTTCGTATTATGTGTTGTTTGTTGTTGTTAGTGTTGTCACGTAGTATGTACTTGCATGTCACGTTGTTGTTGTTTGTTGTCGTTGTCGTTCTTGTTGGTTTGGTTTGGTTTGTGATAGTTGGGGTTTGTTTTTTGCTTCTGTTTGTTTGATGAGTTGGGTTTTTTTTAATTGTACTCGTTGATTTAGGGTGTGGGGTGCTAGTGGCTTTCTTGGGCAATTTGAAATGGATAGATTACGTTTTTGTTCTTTGATTGGAATTTGTTTCCTTGTTTACTGGTTTTATTTATTTAAAAAAAACCAGCAAACATAAAAACAAACTTGTTTATTCGGTTGGAAATGGTTTAATAAGGGTAAAGTTAGGGTGAGTTGGGTAGTGTTTTTGTTTTTCGTATTGTTGTTGTTGTTGTTATTGTTGTTGTAGTTGTAGTTGTTATTGTGTTGTTGTGTTTGTTCACTACATCGTTTGTTTTGTTGGTTTTAATGATGAAGTAGGCGTTTAATTTTTGATTCTGTTTTTTAAAGTGGGTGTATTCACAAGAGTGAATAACTTTGATTTAGAAATTGTAACTGTGCTAATGGCTTCCTTGGGTATTTGAAAATTTTTATAACTTCAGTTTTGTTTTTTTAATAAAAGGGAATGCATTCCTCCCCGTTGATTCCCCCCCCCCCCCTGTAAAAAAAAAAAAAAAAAACCCATGTACATTTAAAAAAAACAACGCACAATTATCAAAATTAAATAAAACTAAAAAATAAATATTTTCAAAACAAACAAACACAATTCGAAAACACACAAAAATTGACCCAAGTACAACAACAAAATAAACTGTTTTTCGTCTGTTTTTAGTTTATTCCGCTATAGATTGTGATGTTTACAGACGGATACGATGTATTTGTCATTTAAAATGATTTTAGGAAAGGGATAACGTAAACCACTGAAAAATTGATACGCAGAGGCTTAAGCGTGTAGTAATCACACTACATGAATATCCTTGAACGATTTTTTCTATATGCGACTAACCGGACGTAAAACAAAAAATTTTTCAAAAAGATTGCAGATTTAAAAATCCTCCTTTTTACCACTATCACGATACGTTGTTTTAAATATTGGAATAGATTTTATTTCTTTTTAGAATAACCACGTGCATTATACCATATGTATGTATGTATGTATGTATGTATGTATGTATGTATGTATGTATGTATGTATGTATGTAGGTATGTATGTATGTATGTATGTATGTATGTATGTATGTATGTGTATGTATGTATGTATGTATGAATTATATGTATGTTTATATGTGTATGTATGTACGAGATTGATATGTTACATACATAGATATGTCGAGATTGACTCTTACACTGGCGCAGGGAATAATTAAATCCTTTCTGGCCTCACAAATTGTCCCATGCCGTTGCTGGGACTCGAACCTGTGGCACCGAATCGCCCGCAAATTGCAGACTAACCACGATGTGTTCTGAGCTATCCAGACACCCATATGTATATATGTATGTATGTATGTATGTATGTATGTATGTATGTATGTATGTATGTATGTATGTACGTACGTATGTACGTACGTATGTACGTATGTATGTACGTATATATGTACATATGTACGTATGTATGTATATATGTATGTATCTATGTATTTAAGAATGAATGAACGCACTTGTTCAGGAAATGTTTTAAACCAAAAACAAATTTATTTTCTAATTTTGT